>NW_027457552.1:1200000-1500000 GCF_050624435.1 Tenrec ecaudatus | reverse complement strand
GCTGCTCTCTGGGTCCTCACAGATGTAGCCAGTGAGAGAGCAGCAGTGCTGCCCCCTGGCGGCGCGCCGAAGGCAGGGCCGCTTCCCCCAGGGCTGGAGAGCTCTGGGGAAAGACAAATCCTGTCACTTTGGATGCCAAGTAAGGGGGCACTGTGTGCCGGTGGTGTACCTATGTTGGCCAAAGCGCTGCCCACTGTGCATTTGCTTCCCACAAGCACAGTTATCCTTCCTCGTGCATCCAGGAAAGACAGTTCTAGAAAAACACAAGCAGTAAAATAAAACACTGCCAGGTCTCGAACCATCCTCACCATTGTTACTATGCCCACTGATGTAGCCGCTGGTTCGAGCTGTTTTATTGCCCGTCCTCCACTTTTTGCCAAGCATCATGTCCTTCATGGACTTGATGTCCCTTCAGGGACTGGTCTCTCCTGACAGCACGTCCAAAGATATCAAATGAAGTCCAGCCATCCTTTGTCCCCATGTTCTCTTGGCAGTCCTTGTACTTTTATTGCTCAGTGTCTGATTATTTGGGACCAGGCCTTATTGCTGCCCCTTCCTCACCTTGGCCCCCAATCCCGACCCCAAGCCCTGCACATCCACTGTGTGAAACCTCCTGTTCCTGTAACCATCCCTGTGCTTTTGTGTGGGGGGTCTAGCTGGGTTCCCCTGGCAATTCGCCAGCTGCCCTTGGGAAAGTTCATGGAGTCGGCTAAGTAGTAGAAAAGCCAAACGTCCAGCTGAGATTGGTTTACTCCCTAGCACCCTTGGGCAGGAGCACAGCCCCACTCCCGGTCCCAGGTAGCCAACGACCACACCTAGGTTCTCCGGACTTGGCAGCTGTAACATGTGGCCTGGGCTTCCCCTTCATTTCCTGCTCCTTTCTGGCTTGCTGTCTGACTTTTCTTTGCGGAATTAAAGCTGCAAATTGACAGGATCCCATAAACACTCTAAAGCCACAAAAAAACACCAAATGCCCACCCAAACATGTGAAACTTCAAAAAATCATCCTTAGAAGATTCCCAAACCCTAAACATTCCTAAACCCCATATATGCCCTGAAAACACCATGAAAGCCCTAAGAAAACCTAAAATGCTGGGGGAAAAAAACACATATAATATTAAAAATACCCTAAAATCCCTAAGGAACTCTGTAACATCACTAAAAACACCATACTGTGCTGAAAAATACCTATACACTCTAAAAAACCACCCCTAAATCCCTTAAACACTCCCTAAAATCTTATAAAACACCCTAAAAACCCCAAACCACCCGAATGCCCCAAACACACCTTAAACGTCCACAAACAACCTAAAAGCCCTAAAAAATCACATGCCACCAAAAAGCCCTAAATGACCGCAAAATTCCAACTCATAGCCACCCTATAGAGGGCTTCTGGAGCTGTCAGTCTTTTATGGGAACAGCTTTATCATTCTCCCAAGGAGAAGTTGGTAGGTTTGAAACCCTGACCTCATATTTAGCAGTCTAATAATTGCTGGACAGTGCCACCAAGGCTCTACTGGTGTAGTGGGTTACACATTGGGCTGCTAACCTCAAGGGAAACGGTTCAAAACCACCACCCACTCCTTGGGAGAAAGAAGAAGCTTTCTTTCTATTCCCCTAGATTTCTCATTGAAGGTGTAAAGTAACCTGTTAAATGCTCGCAGTGGCAGCAGCAATGTCTCATAACCATGGGGAAATGTGGTTCAGAAACTTCAGAAGCAAGCATCCACCAGTAGGTGACTGACCAGCAGTATTGACTTGGGCAAAGAGAAGGTGACATGGAAGGGTAAGGAGAAGAATGCGTGCAGAGGGCAGGTTGGCAGCTGAGCCTAAGTCCAGTAGAAACAACAGTAGAATGGCCTGTTCCTGGAAGGGCCACAGGAGATGGTGCGACTTCATGTAGCCCCCACTTACATGTGTAACAGCAGCAATTGCCTGAACACGTGGTCTCCCCAGGGAGGAGCCTTTGTGTGGTGTTAAGATGCTGTTACTGTCTGTTGTACTGTGGTGGCCTGCATTTGGCTGTAATGGTGGAAATTTTGCAGCCAGTAGTTCAAATGCCTGCTGGGTCACTCACTGCAGGTAGACTTCAGCAGTTTCCAGACAGAGAGACGAGGGAGGAGGACCTGGTCTTCCACTTCTGAAAGAACTGGCCAGTGTGAACCTTGTGAATGGCAGAACACTATACCTGAACATGAGTACCGCAGGCTATAAGGCATGATGGATTGACACAGTGGCTGCAGCAATGTGCTCAAACATAGGATAGTGCTGGCCTGGAAAATAGTTCATCGTCCATTAAAAAAAATCATTATATAGGGGCTCATACAACTTTTGTTGTTGTTTTTCCCTAAGGGAGAGCAGTGTATTGGTACACTGAAAGGTATATAGATCAATGGATTCGAACAGAAAAGCTACACATATATTCACCAGTCAACAGGAAACTAGCCTTCGAAAAAGGACACAGAAATATCCAAAGGGACAAATTCTGCTTGCTCAACAAATGGTGTTGGACAAACTGAGATACCGTATGTAGGAAAATGAAGCAAGCCCCAAACCTTCCCCCATGCACAGAAATTAACTGAAGAGGGGTTAAAACCTGAAAGTAAACCTCCGGGCTATCATAATCAATTTTTCGATGACCTCATCGGTCAGAAATCATTGTAGGAACGCCAAAGCGTTCTTGTGTTCAACGTCTACATACATAGCAGGTGCTCCAGTAAAGGGGAATCTTGGTGGAGCTGGCTCATCCATTCCTGAAGAGAGTAGAGCACCACGTTGGCCCATCACAGAGCTCAGGTGTAGAATCTTCCTCACTGTCATCCTTTATCTCAGCAGTGTCAGTGTTGGATTATGAATTTCCCAAAGAACCAGTATCGCTCAATTCTGTGCACAATGCTGACTCACTCTCGCTGTTATTTCACTGGTCTAAAAACCCATTTAGGTTAAAATGACACTCTTTTGATGCCATGACCTAAAATTTTTAGTGAGAAAATGTTCCTAATGACATTACTTGGGTCTTCCTCTAATCCTGATGCCATGTTCTTTTTCACATAGACCAGCTTCTTGTATAAATTGCTCAGCATACAGATGGAATAAGAACAGTGAAAGGATACAACCCTGATGCACACCTTTTCTGATTTTAAACCATGCAGTATCACCTTGTCCTGTTCACAGTCTCACCTGGTTCTATCTCTTGGCCTTTGTATAAGCTCCATATGAGTACAATGAAGTGTTGTGCAATGCCCATTCTTTTCCATGGTATCCCTGAGATCCACCTCCTTCCACTCGTGCTTTCCAGAACGTGGGGTTGGGACAAAGCCTGGATAGTCTCATGGCAAGACCAGATCAGGAATGGAGCTGAGCCGGGAGCAGCTTTATTTGCTTGCTCCAGGGAAAGTCTGCCAATGTGACTAAGCCTCAGGGGCTTTCTACAAATGATAAAGGTGAATCCCTCTCTCGTTACCCACTGATCATCTCTGAGCCTCTTGCTCTCATATCCCTTGCACAGACCTCTACCATTAGATGGACAATTCGGTAACGTTTGAACACTTTTCTGATGCTGAGCCTGGGGAGCAACTAATAGCTGAGTAAATATTGATTGAAAGATGGTGAGTGGAAGAAAATAGCTTTGCCAGGTCCAGGTTGTGATGGAGATGAAAGTGTTACCAAATCCTGCTGTCCCCATGGTGGGTTTGCCCAGTCCTGAAAGTCTGAGCCAGGAGTTTTAACGTGGCCCCTTTCAAAACATATAGGTGGAATTCTTGGACCATGAGCTGTCCATAAAGTGTGGCTTTACCAAGGAGATGTCCGCCCTGGAACGAAACAACCCAAGAACCTAGATCTTTGTGAAGGTGTTGGTAAGGGATGCCGCGGAAATCATAAACTTGACTGAAAGCAAAGGAAACTTTGCCTTCATGTGTCTGCAGCTGGACGAAGTGGTGCTGGAACACACCCTCCTTTGCGATTCTTCTTGTTCTTTTTATGAGCTGCTCCCTGGCCTGTGCAGTCCCGTAAATCTGGAAACTCTTTGCTGGTGGGGGCAATTGTTATATCCTCCCCCCAGATCCAGATGTCTTGTCCATGGTCAGTGCGCAATCCTTGTTAGCCAGAGGAGTGGGGCATCTAAAGGCAGGCAGGGGTCACATGCTTTTTTTCTACACTTTCTAGAAAGACCAGAGCTAAACATCTTGCAGCCCTTTTCATGGCCTCTTTCTTTTCTATATTTATTTTCCAGGAAAGAGGAGAAGAAACGCGACAGCATCTACTGACAGCAAGTCAAATGCCATCGTGTGTGTTCAGAGGGCAGGCTGGTACTCATTTGCCTAACTCATCAGTCCCATCGTGCCATGTCCATGTTAGATTGTTTAGGGAAACAGATGACATATGTTATGATGCTAAATAAGCTGAAACAGTGCCAGGATGGAGGCAGAAGGGGTTTATTTGTTTGTTTTTAAATGAAGCATGGCTTTCTAGTGACTTATTGTGGTGGGGAAGGGGGGCACCGAGGGCAACAAGACATGGTTGTGACAGTGGTCTGGGAATTGAGACAAATCATTGCTTCTGCAGCAGAGATGAGCTGCCTCTGACCTGTCAGTTACTTGAAGGGAGACTCTGCATTTGGTCAGACAAGTCTTAGTTGGAGATGGTACCAGCTTTCCTCCTGAGCCTCTGTGGTTCCCTTTGGACTACACAGGCCCGAATCGCTTTTAGCTGAGCAACAGCAAATGGCAACACAGACTTGCCATATTGCTCTTTTGCGTACACTCTTTAAAAATCGTACTAAATATACATGCATCAAAACATTCGTCACTTCCACGCTCTACAAGATTATAACTAAGTGGCATTCTGCATGTTGTTCATATTATCATCCTTACCCATTCCAAAATTATGTCATCACCCTTATGGAAGCTCAGTATCGTCTCAGGGATGGCACTTCCCCTCCAGGCCCTACTGGGTTAGGCTGGGTTGACTAGAGAAATAAATCCAAGGACACTCATATAGGTATAAGAAAGACTCCGCCTCACTTATTTGTCCAATTGACATGGCATTATGTAACAACCATACTTACCTTCCT
This sequence comes from Tenrec ecaudatus, assembly GCF_050624435.1. NCBI lineage: Eukaryota > Metazoa > Chordata > Mammalia > Afrosoricida > Tenrecidae > Tenrec > Tenrec ecaudatus. The sequence continues at coordinate 1,494,926 of NW_027457552.1, read as the reverse complement.
ACCTATCCCTGGAAACAATTGGGAGATGTTTGTCTCTATTCATTTTCCTAGCCTAGATATTTCTTGTAAGTGGAATTAAGCAAAATGTGTCCTTTTTGAAGCTGATTTATTTCACTCAGCATAATGCTTATGAGGTTCATTCCTCTTGTAGCCTGTGTCAAGAGTTCATTTCTCTTTATGGCTGAGTAGTAGTCCATTGTATATACCGTAGGCAACATGTTTGACTTATCCATTCACCTATTGATGGGTATTTAGACCGTTGACACGTTTGCGAGATTGGGAATAATGTTGCAAGGGCCATCTGTGTATTTGTATCTATTTATGCGCTTGCTTTTAATTGCTTATATCCTTCATTTCCTTTTCTTTCCTTGTTAGACTCAGTATGATCCCCTTCTGCCCATCCTCTAGCCTCACAACCTCTGTGTCTGATGTGCCAGGATCTCACCAGGAGCCTTAACACCAAGATTCTGAGCCCTGATTGAGCATTCTGATCATCCAGGGAATTGAATATTCCGGAGCACACAGAGATGAAGTTATCAAAACTCCTTAGGCATAACCGAACAACTGGAGGGAGTGCTTTATTGGGCTTGGGGGCTGGGGATTATAGTTGTGAAGGACACCAAGAACAATTGTCATTACCTAGACTGTAAAGACTATGGTCGACATCCATGCTGGTGCGTAGCAGCTGGATCTCAGAAGCTCACAAGTGGCCATCTAGGTGGCAAGTATTGTCACCCTCACTCTGGAGGAAAGAGTGGTGAGTGGACCACATGAACATTAGACTTCATGACTCTGAGCACAGAATAACTAGATGATCTCCAACTATCAATTCCAACTTCTTTGAAAGGGATCACATCAAAAGGTCCTAGATAGTGAAGCAAAATTCACAGTCATAAAAGAGAACAGGCTTATTGGCTGGATAGGGACTAACAGAACCTCTGAAATGATGGTCCTTATTCACTAAGTTTGAAAATGAACTCCTACCTGTGGTTCAATATTCAGCCAAATAATAGATTGGTCTATAATGGGAGCAATTACACAAGTGAGGCACACAAACCTGAAAACAGCAAACCATTTGATCTCAAAAGGGCAGTATTAATCCAAGGCCCAAGTTCAGAAGGGTAGGAAGAGAGGAGGAAGGGAAACAGAAGACATAAGTAGGGAGTGGAATAAGTCATATTATATTGTGGAGATTGCAATAAGTGGCATAAAACACAATGTGTATGAATTGTTGAATAAAAAACTGATGATCTTGGTAAACCTTCACCCAATTCACAATAAAAACTTAATGAGAGAGAAAAAAATCCAAGCACCTAGGCTGCATTCCAGGCCAATAAAATCGGACTCAGTGGAGATGGGACAAGGATGTCTTTTGGACAGCTCTCTGGCAATCCCAATGAGCACACAGGCTGATACCCACCATCTGGAAACTATGGGGTAGCTGCTTCTCCGGTAATGCCTCAGGGGAGCGCTTGGGTCTGTCAAAGAATGCGGGATGATGAAGGGGCAAAGGTCATCAAACCTCACCCACAGCTTTACACTGGGGGGCTGCTCTCTGAGGAATGTGGGAAGGGTCCACTTGCATGCTGTCTCTGTGCAGCAGATCCAACAGACTCAACACCTTTCCAAAGCTGGCAAGAAAGTCCGAGAGACTAGATGTGGGCACCACGCTGTGAGTTTCCCAGAAGGCACGACACAGATTGAGAGCAGTCACGGGAACACAGACTCCTCCGGAAATGCTGCCATGCGCAGAACATGCATCTCTAATTTCATTTCACACTGACTCAAGCATTCAGTCCTTTTTACGAAAACCCAGCTTCTCATTACAGTAACCGGTTTAAAATGACAATCTTCTGTTGAGCAAGTCTAAGAAATGACCTTCCTTTATTTTACATGGTATAAAAATTCAGTTTCCTAGGCCGATGGGCTCTAGGGACAGGTGTTTTTATGTACTAGACATGGCTTTCAAAGTTCTTCAATTGCCTAAATTAATAACGACTTTTTTCCTTTGGCTTTTCTAAGGGACACATTAATTTCAATCTTTTTCTAAGGAAGTGAATCTCTAGCTATCTCATTGGGATAACTTTCTGCCTTCAGAGTAGAATTTGAAATAATCTGCAAGGTTACCCCTTCCCCACCCTGCCCCAGCAGCCCAGCCTCTTTCTTCCTTCTAGCCTTCAGCCAACGGGGTTTGGTTGGGAAAGGAGATGCAGAAGGGAGTCTCTGGATTTTTCTATCAAAAGGTTGGCCACAACCCCCAGTAGACCAAATGTAATTCATTATGGCGGGTTTTGGTTTTACTACATTAAGAGATATTCTTAGGGAAATTACAAACAAACAGAAATAGGAAGACTTTATATTTTATTAAGGGATGTACTGCTCAGCCTCATTATATTTTAAAAGACAAAGTATAAAAAAAAATCTGGCTCCATTTAAAATGTCCTGACTAGCAGAACTTAAAATACACAAATCTTAACATGAAAGTCTAGATGAATAAATAAAATAAACAACGAAACAGCTTTCTCAGGAAAAGCCATAATAAAGAGCTCGACTACTTTTTGAGCTGTTTAAGATGCTCGTGTTAAAGGGAAAAGAGTATCATTGTTGACTTTGAAATGTAGAACCATTTGCTTAATTCAGTGATGCTAAAATGGGCAGTTTGGCTGAAGAAAGAAATTGGCTTGTAGCATTTGATGAGCAATTTCTTCTTTTGAATATAGAAATGACCAGGGATGCGGACACGCTTTTTATTCTTTTGAGGACCCTCTAACCAAGAAATCTTTTAAATGATCATTACACAGTGAATGCCTGGAGGCTCTGGAAACTATTTCTTTTGACATTATTATAAGCTCAAAATGATTCACCAATGCAAAAGAAGAAGAGAAAAGGCAATTAAATACTAAGCTGTAAACACTGGAAGCTTTTCTGTGCTGAAAATAATTGGACAGAGTTTTTTCTTTTTTTAAGTAATAGTGTCCAAAGAGATTCAATGATCTTATTGCTTATGGATTTGGAGCTTAACTATATTCCTTATTTTAAATTTGATATTAGAATAGCAAGATTATAGACCATGATACAGTGTGACTTGGAGAAGTATCGTTTCATTAAATTATCAAGTTAAGGCTCAAGGAGCCTGGTGGAATGTGTGTGACCATGAGGCCAGCCAGTTGGAATCCGCTATGGCTCACAGAGAAAGATGCGGTTCTCAGCTCCTGTAAAGATTTAGAACTTCGGGAACCCACAGGCATAGTTCTACGTTGTCCTTTCAGGGGTCCTCAAACTTTTTAAACAGGAGGCCAGTTCATTGTCCCTCAAACCTCTGGAGGGCCGGAGTATAGTTTAAAAATAAAACTATGTACAAATGCCTATGCACACTGCACATACCTAATTTGAAGTTAAAAAAAAAACGGGGCAAAAACACCCGGCGCACTGAATAAATGTCCTCTGAGGGCCATGTGGCCCGCAGGCCATAGTTTGAGGACCCCCTAGATTGATATAAGTCAGAATCGACTTGATAGTGTTAGGTTTCTGGGGTGGTTGACCTCAGTTCTTGCTTAGCAACGCTGAAAGAATTCATATGGCAGAAGCACTTTTGTAAATCCAAGTGAATGTTATGAAAGAAAGTTTCAGGTATCGCAGTCCCCAAAAGTCCCCACTATCTCCGGAAAGCACGCCGGGCTGCATGGCAGGGGTGGGGAAAGTTTGCAGCTGAATATGGCGGTTTCATGGGAGGAATACCTGAGCAGGAGTGCAGAACCAGCTGAGGAGCCACGGCAGGAACCCCCAAGGGCCTCACCCTCCACTTGCAGAGCACGTGAACAAGGGAGGGCGACAAGGAGCCCAGGCCTACTTCTATCACCTCCCAACACCACTGGAGGGCATTGGTCGATCGTACTGGTTGATTTTGGTGCACTTTTGTGAAGTCCTATTCTGTATGACCAGGTGGACTTTCCACCTGGGTCTACATGACTTGGGTCAGAGCATGCTCAGTTCTGAATTTTGCCATAGGTATCTAATGAGTGTGCCTGATTTATTTCCAACCCCTTTGTTGTGGCCCGGACAGCTCATTTTCGCTTAGTGCTGGCATTTTGGAAGACAAGCCCTAATCTAGCAACCTGTCAAGAGCAGTAAGTGAATGGAATTAAAACTCAACTCATAGCCATAAATTCAATTCGGACGCATAGCGACCCGAGAGGACAGGGCAGAATTGCCCCCTGAGGATTTCTGGGGCTGGAATTCTTTACAGGAATAGAAGTCTCTTTTTTCTCCCTCCCAGTGGCTCCAAAGGACTGACCTTGCAAGGAGATGTCCAGCGGGTACCAGCAGGCTCCTTCATTGAAAATCTCTGCTAGTTTCTGAAGCGGGAGGGAAATTTTGAGGAGGCCGTCTGTGGCAGAGTTAACTCCCCATTAAAGACAATGAGCTTTTCCACATCTCTCAAAAAACAAACAAAAAAACCTAAAGTGACTACTTCAGATTAATATGCTGTAGGTAGAACCACCTCCCACTCACCAAACCAAACCAATCAACCAACCAACCAACCAACCAACCAAACAAACAAACAAAAAAAACCCCCAAATCCTGTTGCCTTCAAGTCAGTTCTGACTCCTGCTCACCCCTTGTGGTACAGAGTACAATTGCTGCATGAGGTTGTCTAGGCTGTACTCTTTATGAAAGCAGATGGCCCCTTCCTTTTGTGGTACAGCTAGGTGGGTTTGAACTGATAACCTTTATATAAGCAGCCCTATCCAGCGATCTATGTCAACTAAAGTGTCAAAGCATGTAAAGACTGATCCACAACCCCCACTTCTCTTTTCCTCTTCTGTGATGACCTGGCATCCACCTTTTGATCTGGTGACACCATATTTGCGAAGCCGCCCAAATCACTGACGGACGGTGTGCAGGACAAACACCCTGTAGAATTGCCCTTCCAGTGTCAGAATTTGCATGAACAAGAAATAAACTTCTAGATTTTAAGCCACTGAGGTTTCAGGGGTAGCTTCTTTCTGCAAAACAGACTAGGCTCTCCTGCCTGATCATCTCTTCACAGGGTTTTTGTGGAGAGCTACTGGAGCAGCTCGATCCAGGGGAGCTGCCAAAGCAGATACCTACACTTTATCTGGGATTGTAGGTTGTAGTACCAAAGTTTTTATTTGCCCGGGAGGCACTGAGTACATTTTTTTTCTTCTGAAAACAGGACAATATGTATGTAAGTTTGGAGACATATGTAGCTGGAGCTGAAAGTCCTCTTACCTTGCAGTTTTCTTTGGTAGAGATAGACTTGTTCTTAATGAAACCCATGACAGTCAGTGTCACAAATGACTTCTGAGGAGAGGCCAAACAGCTAAGTCAAGGCCAGTCTACCGTTCTCTTAAATGCTGTCTCATGCTCTCATCTGCTCTGACGTGTCTGCTCAGGGGCATGTGGCAGCCACTGGGCGGGCCTTACCATTGGCACTGAAAATCATTGTAGGGGATATTAGAGGATTTACATCAAGAAGACCTGACTTCCTGGCCATTGCTCGGGGGCCACAGTTCCCAAGACAATCAGTGTCAAGGGCAAAACAAAATAAAACATGACGAGGGCTCTGGGGCTGGGTTGAGCTGGATATGTAACCAAAGCCCCTTTCTACCAGGATCTTCCCAAGAGGAGATTGCTCTTTTCCATAGCTAAACAATTTTGTTTAACACACGTTCTGCTGGGGAACCTTCTGGGAAGCAGAAGAAAATAAATCTGCCTTCCTTTGAATTAAGCTGGGTTGGGTCCAAGCCCTGTGTAGTGTTTATTCTTATCATAACATCTAAAGGTGTCTGATTTCACCATTCTTAGCTATTAAAAAAAAGTTCCAGGCACAATAATTCAATTTAAAATTACACACCAGGAGTAGTTCATATTTAATACACTTTATACAGGTATTACAGGTACAAGGGACGTACTTGTTAACTGCCAGGTTGCTGGCTTGAACCAACCAGCTACTCCACAGGAGGTACTGTGTTTCTCTGAAGCTATACAGCTTGGAAGCCCACTGGGAGAGCTCTCCTCTGGCTTGAGTCTGAAGGTGCTTGACAGCAGTAGCCTTTTGTTTTTATAGAGGTATAAAGCTTTCTTTCTTTTTGGTATAAAGCTTTTTAGAACAACAAAAACAATTCCTTTTGGAAGTAAGCCAGAGACAAAACCACAAGTTACATGCTTTACTTTTTTTCTGTCCTGCTGCTGGCTGCCACCCTTTCATCGATTGTGCACACCAGCATGGTGGTGAAGTGGTGAAATCTGCGCTCTCACTCCCCTGGCTTCACACTCGGTCTCCTCACTCATCGTGTGGCTTCACCCAACGCACGGAGCCTCCTGCAGGCTCCTCACCCTGTGTGTGTAAAAGTGCGAAGGAGACAGACTTCCTCAGAGCTGTGCTTTAGAGAGAATCCTCCTCACATACTCAGCACCGCCTTGAATAGGGCAGCACTGCATACATGACAGCTACTTGATGATTGTTGATGGTGTGGTGGTGTGTTTGTATGGATAAAAAAAGAGCCCTGAATGGTTATGTAACAAGTAAGGGAATAAATAGATCTTCCTTCATCCACCTTCATCTTTCATTGTTCTCTCACTCTCTGATTGCAATATTAGAGGCTAAAATGGGTAGAATTCCCACCTCTGAACAAAGTTTGTGCACATGGGTGTGCATGCTTGTGTGTCCATGTGAGTGTGCCTGTACAATGTGTGTGCACGTGTGTGTGCACATGTGCACTGGAGCCTGGCAGCAGCAGGGGAGGCGCCTGTCTCTGTTCAGCAGTATCTGATGGCTGCTGCAGGTGTAATGAGAAGTGATTGATGATCTGTTCAGGGAGCTCCTGGGGTGGACTCAGGGAAGGAGCAGCAAAGAAGACATACTCATCTCCCCCATATGTAGATGAGGTGATGGAATTGGGCGGTAGAGGAGCAGCTCCTTAGTAATGAGATCACAGGGGAAAGGCCTTGGATGAGGTGCCAGACATCCCTGCTTTCCCAGAGAGGGTGGGGACTGGGAACGAGGCTGCATCCTGCCTAATCAGTTACAGTTGCTCTGTCGCTCTGGGGAGGGAGGCAGATGAGGCAGGGAGCTTCCGGAATCTCTCATCTCCAGTCCTTCTAGGTGGATGTGGGAGCGTGTGAGGACGGCCACACTGGAGGGTCAGGGTTGATCGCCTTGCAGTGTGGAGACCGGCCTGGACCTGCGTTGTGCAGGGTGACCAAGGAGCTCTGGGGACAGGGTTCTGGGTGGGGGCTTTGTCTACTAAGACCCACAGCCGCACCCTATGTCGCAATGTTGGCATGCAATGTGCAAAGACTTGAGACAATGTGAAATGGACCATCCACTTCACTTGGAAAGACAGGAGGGCTGAAAATCAGATTGGGAGATCTGATCTCGTTTGCTGCACAGTTGTGAGAGGAGATATTCCTGGCTTCTCTCATGTTGGGAACCGGACATAATCAGCCTGACAAAACCAAGGCCATATTGCCTGCCCAGCAGGGCTAAAGCCACGTCACCTCAACCTTATCTTACCCTGACACACACCAGATGGCCCACCCTTGTCTGCTCCAGCACCGGACATTCCAACTGCAGACTTGCGGCCGCCTGCCCTGTGTGCTCTACACCCCCGCCCTTCCTTTTTTTTTATCTCCCCTTTGAACTCCCTTGTTTGCCTCACCCTTTATAGAGAGGCTAGTGTAGCAATAAACTCAGACCTTGACAAGAATCTGCTTGGTCTCGCTCCTCTCTCTCGCCCGTTTCTCTTTCAGGCTGGGTCCTCCTTGGAACCCCTCGAATAACTGAGTCCCTCTGGCATGAAGGAGGTGATACGAATGCATTGATAGCCTAGTATCTGTCAGCTGGGAGCCACAACATAGTGAGAGCCCTTATTAATCATCTGGAGATTAGCTGAGGGGTGGGAGAAGCCAGGCATGAGGCTTTCCAGGGCTGCTCAGCCTGCACAGGAGTCCTTTCCTGGGTTGGACAGAGGTGCTGCCATCTGAAAGCTCAGATAGAGCAGTTGGAAAATTAACTGACCTGGTACAAGATCTATTTACATATATCAAAAGATCCTGGGTAATAACATCTCATGTTTGTGCAGCATGCCACATTTGTCAAAGGGCTTTCTCATTTACTGTCTTACTTGGTCCTCAAACTAAGAGGCCTTTGGGCAGCTATTGATGTTTAATTTTGGACGTGGTAACAGCTATGGGTATAGTACTGGGCTTGGAATCAGGCTGTGCAACCCACAGCAGGTCACTTAGCTGCTCTGGATTGGCTTTCTTCCTCTATGAAGGTCAGCGCTTGGACTAGACCATTTTCCCAGTGGCAGCTCTGCTGACATTTTGGTCAACATCATTTTTGTGGGGCTGTGTTGTTCCCTGCACCCGGATGCTAAGCGAGCATCCCTGGTCTCAGCCCACTAGATGGCAGTGGGGCTCCCTTCTTCAGAATGTCTCCAGGCATGGCAAATGTCCCCAGCAGAGCATGCTGCTGGGCTGGCGCACGGCAGGATGATGCACTCAATGAGTTGGATTTTAAGTTTTCAGGTACTTTACATGTCTGCACAGGGAGACTACATCAACAATTACCCAGCAGTCAATGGGTCATCACTGACCCTCTCTATAATTCCAACTGAGATCATGAAGCACCGACTGAGTTTCTGAGCTTAGCACCCTGCATGGCACAAGTTGTTTAGCACTCAGCTACAAACTAAAAGGTTGGCAGTTCAAACCTATCCAGAGGCCTCTTAAACAAAATCCTGGTGGTCTGCTTCAGAAGAGTTGGAGCCATGAACACCCCATGGAGTGAAGAGATATAAACATGAATGTGGATGTGACTCTAGGTATAGCTACAACCGGTAACCATGGAATCAACTACAGCATGGAATCAACTTCAACTCCTGGCCTCCTTGTGTGTCCAAGAAGAACTGTGCTCCCCAGGGTCTTGAAAGGCTGCTTGGTCTGAAGTAGATTTGCAGGCCCTTCTTTCTACGTGCCGCTGGGTGGCCTCAACCTTCCAAGCATGCTATTAAAAGCCAATCCGTCACCTGTGTGCATCACTGAAGACACACGGACACAGGGAGCAATGCCCTGGCTGGGGCACTGGAACAGCGCTGGCATGCAGTGAGTGCTGCCCAGTTAGCGAACAGGTCTTCCCTTGGTACTTTCTCAGGTCTGTGTGAAGCTTTCTAAGCATCCAGAGTTCTCGGCCTGATTCTGCTGCCAACTTGCAGTGTGACTTCGAGCTAGTCTCTTGCCCTCTCTGGGCTTGATAACAAAAGCAGGGCAGGCCAGACACAAATATCGTGTGGCTAGCAGGGGAAAGCAGTTGAGGACACAATTGCAGATGGAGTTCATCCTTTGGACTCATCGCCCCTCCTCCCTAACACACACCCCCCCCCCCACTACACACACACACCTTTTCAACTGCACCAGATGGGTTTTAACTTTCCGGCACCAGAAAAGCAGACCTTGAGTTTTTTCCTTTATGGAATGTAGGCCACCCCTGCTTATGTGTCACATTCAGTCCTCGTTCTTCTCCCTACTCTTGTCCCTCCTCCAGTCTTCAACAAGTGACTGCAGGGAGGTTTCCCAGCAGGGCTGTGCTCAAAGATTCATAATGCTGGGTTTTCCTTTAGTTCTCCACAGTCTGGGGCTTGGAACAATCCAGGCATTACCTTATCAACTGCTCATTTTAGGTGGGAAGGACGGGGGCACTGGAAACACCGTATGGGCTCAATCCTTCTCCGCACGCATGTGAGGGGTTTCCAGGAGTTCGAATTTCAACTTAAGTGATTTATTTTTTGTTGTTTAATCGCATGCCTGTCATCTGCTGGACATTTCTTCTACAGTGTTTTGTTGTTGTTAACCCCATTTCTAAGATCAGAGATAGAAGGGTCAGGCACAATAGGCAGTTAAATTGACTCAATCTGGGGTGTGAACCTGCTTCTGTCTGGTTCCTCATAGCCCTCAGTCATTTTAATGGAGGTGTTGTGAAGGGTGTGGGTTCAGCAGCCACACACTGCCTCATCTCGCCTCCTCGTTGATAGGCTGTGTAGCCTTACATGAGTTGTTTAATCTCCTACCAAGCTTGTGAGAGCACTACTTTTATTAGCTTCATTTTACCAAGGCTGTGAGAGGTCAGGGGAGCGAAGGCTTACAGATTGCCTGGCATATAATATGCTAATGATAGTCAAGATATATAACTAAGCATGTCTCTGTTCTAGGTTCTGTCAGTACCTGGTGTGGCCACAAAGGAGAAACCTGGTTTCCTGCTATTTTGAGCATCTAGTGTGAATGGCAGGAGCTAAGTCACATGCTAATGAACCCTTGTGGTGTATTGGTTAAGCACCCTGGGGCCCGGCTATCAAAAGATATAGTGTCCAGGGTCTTAAAGACTGGAAGATAAACAAGGGGCCATCTAGCTAAGAAACAACAAAGCCCACATGGAAAAAGCACACCAGCCTACCCCAACATGATCGCTGAAGACAAAGCGGGTGCATAAGCAAATGTGGGCATGTTTTCTTGATGTGCACTCACCCTTTACATAAAACTCTCTCTTATACATACACGTTTCTGTGGATTTGTTTCGCTAAGGCACCCAGACTAACATAAGCAGCATGGAACGCATTTAAGAAGCCTAGACAAGGGCAGGGCAGGATATTTGGAGGGACTGGATCCAGAATTAGAGAGGAAGGGGTGCTGGAGGTGAAACGGGCTGCTAGCTCCCTGTCCCAAGGAGGACAATGAGACTGCTGGCTCCCATGAAGATTTACAGTCTTGAAAACTCCATATAGGGTCACTGTGGTTGGAATCCACTGGACGGCAGTGGCCTTTTGGGATTGAAGGTGGAAGCCACCAATGACTTCCTGCCATTGAGCCAAGGAGCCTCCGGAGAGTGTGTGAACTTCTGGAATACAGCGAACAACCTCTGCACATCTGCTTTTCGTGCTGCCCAAGTCATGCATTGACATTTTTCCAAAAGTGAACCATCACAGCTGCTCTCTCAGGAAGCTGGGGGCTGAGCCCGCTGATTCCACTCCGTCAGCATTTCTGGTCCGGGTACCTGCCCTCTGCCCCGGCACAGGCAATGGGCTTTTGGAAGCAGTGCTCCCTGGGTAGTGGGTGTGATTTGGCTCCTCTGGCCTAACATGATGAATGCTGAGAGGGGGTGGATACTAGGGGGTTAAGCTCCCTGACCTTTCCCTAGCCCAGGGGAAAACTTACTATTTAAAGTAAGTTTTAGACAGAATCTTTAGAAAGATAAATTGTTTACTTAATGTACACAATTACTCCCCAACACATCTGTTTTGTGTCTGCTCAACTCAACCTCATAGGCTATGGATGACCTTGAGCAAGTTTTTAAAGTCACAATGGGTTTCTACCAGGATTGAGAGTTCAGCTCTCTCAACTCTCCAACTGGTTATTAGCACCATAGTCTCATTTCTATTTATGGATTTACTTTGTTTGAGGGATAAAAGACTCCCAATTCAACTATATTTTATTAGGAACTCCTTTGCTATGTTTTACACAAGAAAAAGGCACAAACCGCTGTTCTGGATGAAGGAGGGCATCCGCATGAGGCCCCAATGGTGTCGGAAGGACCCACAGCCACAGTTACTTAAATAAAATGACACCCATTCTGTCCTGCTGACTCTGACTCATAGTGACTCTGTGTAGGGATCCTGAAGTTGCTACCTTTACAGGAAGCAATAACCTCATCTTTCTCCTGTGGAATGACTAGTGGCTTTGAACCAGCGACCTTGCTGTTAATAGTCCAACACTATCCAGCATCACCACCCGAGCTCCTGAAAGCTTAAATGAGACATGGAAAACAAACACCTTTGTCACAAAACTGTCCCTGAAGACGGATCAATTCATGGAGTTGCGGGAGGGCCTGTGAGAGCATGAGCGGGACCTTCATTGGGATGTGCACATGACCGTATATCGCTGAGTCTGGCCCGGGGAGTGGACGCAAGCACACTGCCTGATGGACAAGCTTTCTACTGCCAGTCAGCAGTAGGAAAGAACTCAATGGTGGCTGAATGTGTGGCCCCTCAAAATGGATTCAGGGTCTCCACATAGACTCTCACTGTGAGCCACAGCCTATTGCTCAAAATTTAAGCTCAAATATGACTTAAATGCCTAACATTCTGTTTCCTTAAACTAGAGTACTGCCAGGATCAACTAGAGGCCTGGATGACCTATCAGGTCTGAACAACGATCTCAAATCACTTCACATGATCCATTCCACCAGTCATGTCACCAGTCACGCCTCCTCACTTACCCATTCCAGAGACTGTGCCTGTATAACCTATCGACTAACACATTCCCACATGTCGTGCTTATGAAACCAACCATCATGCTGGAATAAGGACCAATCACGATGTAAGGGGCAGGGTCAATGGGAAAGCAAGATAGGGGCTGAGGGGAGCCAAGAGGGTCCCGTCACTCAATCCCTAAACCTGATCTAATGTCACTAGACTGGGGTCTTCCTCACATCTCAAGGGCACCCGATTCATGATTGAAGTGAATTGTGTTTATTCAATCTTTGTTCTGCTTACCGTCCTGCTATGCTGCCTCCTCTTCTTGCTTTATGTTGTGGTGACAAATGGCTTGAGAGGGATTTGACATAGGGAGAAAGCCCACCCACATCAACTGTCACCAGAAGCAGACACTAAGTTCATTTCTCTCACCTCACAGAACTATGCACATCAGACACTGGTAGAGCTGCCCGGAAGGGGAACCCTTAGTGCAGTGGTTCTCACCCTGTGGGTTGCGACCCCTTTGGGAGTCATATGACCCTTTCACAGGGCTCGTCCAATTCATAACTGTAGCAAAATTACAGTGATGAAGTAGCAAGAAAATCATTTAATGGTCGGGGGGTCACCACAACAAAAGGACCTGTATTAGGAAGGTTGAGAACCACTGCCTGAGTGTGCTTAGGACTTTGCTGCCCTCAGGGTCACCAGACATTCCTGAAGGCAGAGTCACTGCAGGAAGCCCTTCTGGGAAATGCCCTGAAGCCAGGTCTCAACCAACTCCATCCACCCTCACCCTCCTAGATCCTAATCATAGGCTGCATGGAAATGCTCCCTGCCACTTCAAAGACTGTAAGTCCATGGGAGCAGAAAGCCTTCTCTTTCTCCCTTGGAGTGGTGGCTGGTGAGTTCAAACTGCTCACCTTCTGGGTAACATAACCCACAGACCAGCTCCCCCTGAGCTCAGTTTGGTTTGCCACACAGCACACATTGTTGGGAACCTTCTGAAGTAGCTGTGCCATGTGCAGGTTGGGGGATTTCGCACAAGATGCAGAATTCCACCCTCTCTTGGAAAAAATAATTTTTGCAATAGCCTTGTATTCTCTTCTGGATCTGAGTAGCAGCTACTCTCATGCAGTGCTAGCACATACATGCTAGGTCTTACGCCGAGTCTGCTCCATGCTTTCCTGTGTCCTATGTGGCGCTGTAGGCACACAAGGCATGGACTCTGCAGCCTGGGTTCAAATCTCTCCTTTCCACTTCCTCACTGTGTGGTCATAGGCTCATGACTTTATCATCCTGTGCCACTGATTTTTCATCTGTAAAATGAGGCAAGAATAGAGTCCACACATAGGCTTGTTAAGTGAAATAATTGAATTATTATATACAAAAAGCTTAGAACATTGCTCGGCATCTTGCAAATACTGTTAGGTAGCTTAGCATAGGGACTGGGTCATCCATTACATATGCTCAGGTTCAAACTTCCGGCCAGGAAGGGGTGGTACACCTAGGTGGGTGTTACACCTGGATTGGCCCATCTGGGCCAGGTGAATTCAATCCAGCCAATGGGGTTGACCAGGACCATCAACCATGCCTCCCTATGGAGGAATTGAAAAGGCAGGATCTTGACCTCTCCGATGTCTCCCTTCACCCACTTTTCTGTTGTCCGTCCCCCAGGGAGGAGGTCACATGTAGATACTTGTAATCGGTTTCCTCTTTCCAATCCACCCTCCCTCTACCCTCCCACTATCACCACTCACAAATTATCAAGGTTTCTTGAGGGATGGGGGAGCGGGGAGGAAGGGGTAAAAATGAGGACTTGATTGATGCCAGGGGCTTAAGTGGAGGCAAATGTTTTGAGAATAATGAGGGCAGTGAGTGTACAATGTGCTTTACACAATTGATGTATGTATGGATTGTGATAAGAATTGTATGAGCCCCTAATAAAACGATTTAAAAAAAAAAGAAAAGAAAGAAAAGGCAGGATCCTGGAGCCCACAGTAGTGACTTTCTCTCCAGCAGCTTCTAGGCAAGCTGTGCAGGGGTGAGGGGCCTTGAGGTGCCTGTGTAAACCTGAAACTTCTTCTCTCAAAAAACTCCCTTGGATCACAATCCAGGCTGCGGAGTGAATTCTTTCTCACGCGAAGCCAAGGACTGAGGTATATTTCTCCCACGAGAGATCTAACAATAGTATCTCTTATTATATCATTAGGAGCCCTGGTGGTGTAGTGGACTATGCATTAACCTGCTAATCGCAAGGTCAGGGGTTTGAACTGACTAGCCCGTCCGTGGGAGAAATATGAGGTTGTCTATTTCTGTAAGGCAATGGTTCTCAACCTTATGAATGCCGCCACCCTTTAATACAGTTCATGTTGTGGTCACCTGCAACCATAAAATTACTTTCATTGCTACTTTATAACTGTAATTTTGCTATCGTTATGAATTGGATGACCCCTGTTAAAGGGTTATTTGATCCCCAAAGGGGTCGCGACTCACAGGTTGCGACCCCTGCTGTAAGGATTTAAAGTCTCAAAACCCCAAAGGGGCAGATCTTTGTCCTATTGGGAGTCAATAAAATGGTAGTTAGGTTTTTTTCTGCATCAGTATCAGATTCTGGTGGCAATCTCAGTCATCCTGCATTGTGGTCTGGTTTGAACTCCGGAAATGACTGCCCTGGTTTGAGGTGAGGGCCACGGTGCTTCAGTGGTAGACCTCTCATCGACTTTCACCGGGAAGACCCGGGTTTGATTTGCAGCCAATGTGCCCCAGACTGTCAGTGAAGGTTTGTGTGTTGCTATGACACTGAGCAGGCTTCAGTGGTGTTTCCAGACTGAAACAGAATAATGAAGAAAGACCTGATCATCCCCATCCACACATTGACCTATGGCCCACCACTGTTGGCTTCCTCTCCCAGTCCTGGTGGTAGCACAGATAGGCACAGTTTGCTCCACTGCCCATGAGGTGCCCATGAGAGGCTGACGCGACAACCACAGTCAAGATCAACAGCTTAAACTCCATTCTGGGTCTATGGAAACAAGAACAACCTTCTGAATTGAGGTCGCATTGCTATTTGGGACTGGGAGGATGCCTTTGTGATATGGATTGCACTCTGGATCCCAAGGGGGACTTTTAAACACAGCCACATAGCAGCTCCGGAAATTGCCATAGTGAGAAGGCAGGTTTAAAAAAAAAAAAAAGAGCTTTTACTGGCTTGCACAAAGGAGGCTGCGGGTAGATTGGGGGGTGGAAAACTCCTCTGGAAATGGAAAAATTTTTTATCCTTACATATGCATCATTTCTTCTGGTCCTGAAAGAAAACACAAAGCAGACGAGAGGAGGAAACGGAGACTGGCAGTCATCTTGTTGGTATTCCCACAGCACCCCCTCCTTAAGCGCTTGCTGCCATCTCATCCAACTCCACTCAGTGTATTTTCACCCGGCAATGATGCAGAAATGTCTGCGTACTCCAGTTTTATTGTAGTCGGGCAGCGTTTATGGCTTTGACGTTCAACTGAGCATGGCAGGACGTCTAGAAGCAATTATAACCAGCACCTGCTCTGTTTGTGCGATGGGCAGGCAGTGACGGATTCCCAGCCTCCGGAACACTAGTGTTCCCTCCCAGCTCAGGATAATGACGGTGACACTCGGCCCCCTTGTTGTCTGGGGAGCTCAAGGAGCTCTCCTCTGAAACCTCAACTTATGGGCATTTCTTTGAGTGAAGACATCAAATTAGTGACTCGAAAGGAAGGCGTAGGAGATGATTATTGGCCACAAGACAAGCCTCAACCGTCTCCAGAGAGCATGTCTCCTAAGTGCAAAGTGTGGAGAGGGAGGAAACAATTGATCACAAATGGAATAGACTCTGAGTCTCACCACACAATGTGTGTGTGTGGTCACTGAGGCGGCAACATTATGACTGGGGGACGGATACGGTTTGTGCAGCCGTGATTGCCATCCAGAATGTGGCATGCTATTGTGAAAAATGATTTTTTATTCTGAGCAAATCTCTGCTTCCACTTGCTTTAATGCTTCGCCGGAGAGCAGGGGACTCTGGGAGGGGTGGGGGGCGCACAGGGCTGGGCTGACCTCAGGAACTCATGTGTAAAGGGCTTTTTCTCACTTGGAAGCAGGCTGTTCTTTCTGGTAAAGCTTGTTTGTGAACCTTGCCACATCTGCGTCCGAAGAGGGAACTGAAGGTGACAAATGCCACGAGGAGCCCCGGGCACATCTTGTTTCATTTGAATCCCAGTTTTACCTTTCCTCCTTTCTGGGTTCTGAAGCATCAGATGGGTGCCAAACACTTCCACGGACAACTAAAGCTGAACAAGGTGGAGGCAGATGAAGAGCAACGGGAGGTTGGTGTTTGGGAGACTGAATACTTGGGCTTCCTAGGCCAGTCCAGTTGGTGGTTAGAGCCCTGTTTCAGATTCCACTGTAATCTCCTAGTGTCCAAGGACCAAGTGGCTCCTAAGTCCAGAATTTCTGTTACATGTGTCACCAAGGAGGAGTTGGGCTAAAATGCATTGAAGAATAAAGCAGGAGCTTGGCTTATGAATCCACTCTCTGATTCTGAAATTTCAAAGGCTCCGTGCACAGACATTTCAACACTGAAAGCACAGCAGGGAAAACCAAAGACTTGGGCTTCCTCCTTGTCCCTCTTTTCGGGCTTTTACGGTTTTCCAAGGCGCCTCCCTGAGCCGAGTGTTGTATAGGTCAGGTTTAAAGATGTCCTAGTTCCGAGGGACTTGCTGTTCTGCTTTCTTTTTCAGGGAGACCTGGTTTCTTGTCTTGTGGCCAAACACAGAGCACAGATGTCTGTGGGCCTCCTCCCTTTCCCCTGACCTTTGCTCTCTTCTCTGGATACACTACTGACCTGTTCTCCCTTACAAGATCTGAACTGCTCACAAACTTCGATGAATTCTCATCCTAGCAAGAAGCATCTGAGCATCTTATTAGAGCCTGTATGAGTTCTGTTCTGGATGCCTATTTGTGCAACTTCAGGGTCTGGCATGGAAACATTCCATGTCCACAGACCTGCACAGATAATATAAACTCCAACAGTAGTTTAAGGTTTAAGGTGGTAACAGGGAACGCTGGGGCCTGTGGCTCCTGGTGAACCTCACAGGCTGTCTAAAGGGGCTAGTTCCATCTCAATGTAACCATACAGGAATGTAGACCTGTTAGGTAGCAAGACAAGGGGTTGTTCCTCTCCATGCTTAGGGGGCCCCCTACAGGAGGTTGGAAGCCAATGCAGGCTAAAGGGCATGCACCAATTCAAGGCCAAGCCAGGAGAGCTTAATTGACGCCTCACAGCTGAAAGCCCTTAAAAGGCTGGAACCTTCCCTTCAGCTGCTTCTCTGCCTTCCACTCAGCAGGGCTGGGTGTGCAGTGTCATGAGGGTGCCCGTGTTCAGTTTACTGTAACGCCGGAACCTTCTTCTCTCCTGTATATAAACCCACTCGGATCACCAACCAGGCTTTGGTGTGAATTTCTTTCTAGTGTGTAGCCAAGGACCGAGACATTTCCCACCCGAGAAACCTACAGACCCAGACTTACAATAAACCCATATGTGTGTGTGTGTGTGTGTGTGTGTTACACACACACACACACACACACACATATATGGCAAGAGGTGAACAGGTCTAGCCAGCAATGGTGAAGAGGGCCCTGGGATTGAGATTGAGAATGATTCTGAAGTAGAATCCATAACCCTTAGAAATGTATTGGCCTGCTATACCAATCCAATTACCCTCAACCTTCTTCAAAGAATTGGAAAAACTGACCACCAACTTCATATGGAGAGGGAAGAAACCCAGAATTAGCAGAGAACTCCTCAAGAAGAAGGACACAATTGGAGGACTCGCCCTACCTGATTTCAATGCCTACTACACAGCTACAGTGGTCAAAACAGCATGGTACTGGCACAATGATAGACACTCAGACCAGTGGAAAAGAATAGAAAGCCCAGGAGTAAAATCATCAGCATATAGACAACTGATCTTCGACAAGGGTCCCAAAAATGTCAAGTGGGAAGCAGATGCCCTCTTTAATAAGTGGTGCTGGAAACAATGGATATCCACATGTAGAAAGTTGAAATAAGACGTCTACCTCACCCCATGCACAAGAATACACTCAAGGTGGATCACAGATCTAGAAGTCAAACCCCAAACCATCAGGACCATTAAGGAGGGAATCGGGACTAATCTCAGAGTACTGGCCCAGGGAGCACATAGGCTCACTGCAACAGGGAAGGGGACACACACAGGTGAATTGGAAATCGACAAATGGGATCTAATAAGAATAAAATGCATGTGCACCTCGAAAGACTTTGCCAAGAGGGTGACAAGGCAACCCACAGACTGGGAGAAGATTTTTAGTAATGACACATCAGACAAAGGGCTCATTACTAAAATCTACAACACCATCGTGACCTGCAAAAAGAGGAAAACAGTTAACCCCCTAAGGAAGTGGGCAAAAGAAATGAGAAGAACTTTCACTAGAGAGGAGATCAATATGGCCAATAAACATATGAGAAAGTGCTCGAAGTCCCTTGCCATAGGAGAAATGCAAATCAAAACAACCATGAGATACCACCTAACACCCCTGAGGCTAGCCCAGATCAGTAAATCAGAGAGCAACAAGTGTTGGAGGGGCTGTGGTGAAGTAGGAACCCTCCTCCACTGCTGGTGGTCGTGTACATTTGTACAGCCACTGTGGAAAGCAATCTGGCGATACCTAAAGAAAATGGAAATTGATCTACCTCATGACCCAGCCATCCCTCTACTGGGCATATACCCGGTTGAAGCAGCAAATAAAACACGACCAGTCATATGCGCTCCAATGTTAATTGCGGCACAATTCACAATGGCAAAGACTTTGAAACAGCCTAAGTTTCCATCGACAGACGAGTGGATTAGCAAACTTTGGCACATACACACAATGGAGTATTATGCAGCACTGAAAAGCACCGATGAGCACATGAAACACGTTATTTCATGGGAAGAGCTGGAAGGAATTATGTTAAGCGAGGTAAGCCAGACCCAAAGGGACAGGTACAACATGAGTCCCCTGAGGTAAGTACAATCAGCATGACAGAAATAGAAGAATAAACATCCATCCCACAATAAACGGGAGGAAGCATAGATAGTTGGAGGGAGGACAGGCCACACCTAGGGAGGTACATAAGAGTCCAGCATAAAGAAGGGGTAGTGGGGTAGGGAGAGGGAGAACCGGGAGGGGGAGAATCCGAATGGATGGTATAGGGGGGGGCAGGGTACTAACCCACCCGGGGGAGAGTATCGGTTATGTCCCCACAGATTTGGAACATGCATACGGACCCCAACACGACACACCAAACAAGGAGGACAACGCAAAGTACAGAGGTCTACACAAAGAGGCTGGACGACAAGCCGGCCCAAACCAGAATTAGGCCGACCCCCACACTCGAAGGGAATACCACAGAAAACAAAAATAGATTGTCTGGAGTGGGAAAGGAACTGACCCACCACACCACATCCAGAAGGAAGCTGAAACAAAAGAAGGAGAAAGGACATAGTGGAGTACACCTGGGTCCACCAAGCCCAAAGTCGATAGACCAGCTAGAAGAGCCCATCATACAGAGAGGACCATTCAGCTGACCACACTACGAGATATGACATCCTGCACCAACACATGGCCCTACACGGGACAGCACCTGAGACACAATGGGGGATGGGCAACTGAGCTGACCCCGCCACACTGAGGCAAACACTGGGGACATGCAATGGAGCAGCGGAGGAAGCAGAGCAAAGGGAGCCCGAGGGAGTAGAAAGGATGGTCTTCTGGGCCAGGACGTGGCGCCTCACAAGCTACACCTAGAAAACACTCCTAAAGGCCAATGAAAGGACCTTGAACTACTAGCAATTTTTTCTTTTAATATTTGCTATCTTTTTGTTTAGTCTTTTAAAATTTGTTTTGTTTTTTTACCCAGTAAATTTTGTATGTTAGTGGCTTTTCTGCTTATCAGCGTGTCGATGTTGCTTCTGTCAAAGCCATGTTCTTATGGGCCACTTGGGCGCAGTCAAAGTCATATCCATTTGTATGCACGTATTACTATGTCAGCAGGTCCACCTAGACAAGATAGGCTGGACAAATAATGAGAGAAGAAAACAACAGGACCAACGGTCCTGGAGGGACATGAGAGCGTGGGAGGTAGGGGAAGGGAGGAGGTGTCGCCCAACACAGGGACAAGGGAACAGCGAATGGTTCAAAACCAGAGGAGGGAGGGGAGGGGAGGACTGGAAGGGAGTGACCAAGAGCAAGGTAACTGAGAGGAACTACTGAATCCAGAATGAAGGCTAAACATGGTAATGGGTCGGGAGGAAAGCGAAAGGAAATAGAGGAAAGGAGTAGGAGGCAAAGTGCATACAGAGAAGCCTAAATACAGACATGTACATATGTAAACATATTTATGATTATGGGGGCAATAGATTTATATGCATATATTTATAGGTTCAGTAGTAGGGTAGCAGATGGACATTGGGCCTCCTCATGCATAATCCCCCAATACAATAGCACCTCGCCCTGCTAAGCAGCCATTGCAGGATACCCATCTTCCCGACATGATCACTGAAGACAGCCGTGTGTGTAAGCAAATGTGGTGAAGAAAGCTGATGGTGCCCGGCTTATCAAAAAAAGATATAGCGTCTGGGGTCTTAAAGGCTTGAAGGCAAATAAGCGGCCATCTAGCTCAGAAGCAACAAAGCCCACAGAGAAGAAGCACACGGCCTAAGCGAATACAAAGTGTTGAATGGACCATGTAGCAGATACAAAGGAACAAAAACAATCATTGTGTGATCACCTCCCTCACATAATGGCTGAAGACGAAAGTGTGCATAAGCAAGTGTGGTGAAGAAGGCGGATGGTGCCCGGCTACTGAGAGATATAGCGTCTGGGGACTTAAAGGCTTGAATGCAAACAAGCGGCCATCTAGCCCAGAAGCAACCGAGCCCACACGGAAGCAGCACACCAACATAGGTGATCATGAAGGACAGAGGAGACCAGGTCTCCAACATCAAAGGTGGGGTGGTGGTGAGAATCACATCACCGTGAAAGAGGGGGAGTGCATGATGGGGACCCAACGCCCACCTGTAGACAGCTGGACACCCCTTCCAGAGGGGTAGTGAGGAGGAGATGGGCCACTCAGGGTTCAGTGTAGCAACAATGAAACTCAAAACCTTCCTCTAGTTCCTGAACGCTTCCTCCCCTCCCAATCATCATGACCCCAATCCTACCTTGCCTTGCGGACCTGGTTATACCAGAGGATGTACAGCAGTGCAGTGGGGATCTGGAGGCACAGGGAATCTAGGACAGACGAACCCCTCAACACCAGCTGTGGGAGTGGCGACACCAGGAGGGAAGGGCATGTAGAAAGGGAGAACCGATCTCAGAGATCTATGTGTTACCTCCTCTCTGGGAGATTGGCAAGGGGGAGGCGGGTGAGGGGAGACGCCGGGGAGTGTAAGATAAGATATAATAATTATTTATAAATTATCAAGGGACCAGGGGTGGGATCGGGGAGGGAGGGGGATGGGGGGAAAAAAAGGGAAACCGAGCTGATTCCAGGAACCCAAGTGGAAGGTGAATTATGAGAGTGATGAGTGCAACGAATGTATAAGGGTGCTTTGCTCAATTGATGTATGTACAGATTGTGATAAGAGCCTTATGAGCCCCAATAAAACGATTAAAATAAATAAATAAAGAATGAAAGAAAAAAAAAGAAATGTATTGGCCTTAGGGGAGGGGCAAAGAGGGCTGGATTGAGAAAGTCTGTGGCATCCAGTTCTGACTTGACTTTTGGATCCAGAATCTTTCAGGAGTCATGGCCTTGCCCTCCAGCCAGAACTTCCAATAACCGTCTTCTCAGAGCCTTGTTAAATTCTCATAATACGTTACACCTGCCATCCTGTGAGCAGCTACCAAACCCAGGCACTTTTTTCTTTCTTTTTTTTTTTTTTAACAGGAACAATAAAGTTTATTGAACCGTAGCTTAGTACAGGCGCTGGGGTTTCCCCACGGTGCTCTTAATGTACAAAGCACGGATATTCTGCCAATTCTTCTTCAGCAGCGAAACCAAAAAGTTGACAGCCAAGTGGATGTTGTACACGAGTTCATCATCTGTCATCTTCACATGGCCAACTGCCACTGCCAGACACAGCACCTTCTTCATCTGGAATTTGACGGTGGACTTCACCTCGTCGACCTTGGCCACCATGTTCTCATTGTGGGTCAGCAGGGAAGGGAATTTCCCGGCCTTGTTCAGGCCTGGGCCCAGAATTCGAGGAATCTGCTTGATCAGGGTCTCTGAGGCCAAAAAGGCATCATACTTCTTGGCCAGCTTTTTGACCAACTTCTTATTCTTGTTGAGCTTCTTGAGCGCCTCGATGTCCATGTGAGGGATCTCCACGGCCTCCGCTTGTCGCAGTGCTGCTGGTCCCCAAGGACACACACTGAGAACTTGGGGCGCGGGGTGGACTTAAGCCTGACGGTGCCAGAGAAGCGTTTGTCCTTCTGAGGGTCGTAGTTCTTCAGGCTGCTCTGCAGCTCCACCGTCTCCAAAAACTTACGGCGCTTGCGCTGGTTCCTGTGCAGGACTTCCCGCACCGCCTCGTAGAGGGTGTCGCGAGAGACTTTGGTACTCATGGTTCCTAGCGCTGCGGCAACCGGAAAAGAGACCCAGGCACCTTTTTCAAAGACAAGCTCGCTCTCTTTGAATTCCTGACCTCGCCGACCGTGTGAAACAAGGACCATTCCAGAATTACATAGAAGCAAGCATGGAAGCAAGGGCATCCACCACCCCGAATGCGTAGGGGTCAGGAACCAAGTGCTTTCTGTAGAACAGCCCCAGAAGGCAGACCTTTGGCTGGAAAACCTGTTAGGGAGCTAGCATAGGGACTGGCAGGCCCATTACACAAGCTCAGAGGTCTGAGCTACGGGCTCATGAAGTAGAGGCTCACTGCATGCTCAGAAGTTCAGGTTTCCAGCCAGCAGGGGGAGCTACGCCTGGGTGGGCGCTGTACCTGCATTGGCTCACCTAGGCCAGGTGAATTCAATTCAACAATACAGCCAATGAGGTCGAACTACGTCATCGACCACGCCTCCCTAACCGCTCATAAAACTCAAGAGGATCCCAAACCAGGCCTCGGCGTGAGCTGTTTCTGGGTGGAGCCGCGGACCGAGGCACACCTGCCCCAGGTGAGGTCCAACAGAAGCGGTGCTGTGTGACTGGAAGCTATGAGGTAAGCCGGCCCCAGGAGTGGGCCTTCCCATGCTGGTCTCACGGGTTGTGGGCCCCTCTGGGCTCCTTTCACCTCACCACCCTTGGGAGAATTGTTGGGTTGAGTTCACCTGGCCTAGGTGAGCCAATCCAAGTGGCGCCCCACCCAATACGGTGGAGGCCCCTGGGGACGCTTGTAGCGTATTGCCGCAGCCCCAGCCTTTTGTGTCGGTCTTTGCGCCATTTCTTGCTGGTGTCAGTCTTTGCGCCGTTTCCTGCTGGTGTCGGTCTTTGCGCCGTTTCTTGCTGGTGTCGGTCTTTGCGCCGTTTCTTGCTGGTGTCGGTCTTTGCGCCGTTTCTTGCTGGTGTCGGACTTTGGGCCGTTTCTTGCTGGTGTCGGTCTTTGCGCCGTTTCTTGCTGGTGTCAGTCTTTGCGCCGTTTCTTGCTGGTGTCGGTCTTTGCGCCGTTCCTTGCTGGTGTCTGTCTTTGCGCCGTTTCTTGCTGGTGTCGGTCTTTGCGCCGTTCCTTGCTGGTGTGCGGGACTTGATGTGCCTCTCTGTGCCTGCCTTCCCGGGCTGCATTTGGGAGGGGGCTGGGACGCTGCTGCCTGGAGGCTGGGAGGATTTTGACTCCCAAAGCCTTCTCGAGGCTCAGTGTAAAAGTTTATTTGGACTCGAAAACAGAATCAAAGACCCAATTAATTAAGTTTTAGAAGCAGGCTTTATTGCGAACTTGTGGCGGGTTCAGCAACACAGGGTATTGAGCTATTGAAGCCACACCAGGGAAAAAATCCTGGCGGCGTTTTTATGCCCACTGCTGGCAGGCACAGCTGGGGAGAATCATAGCTTGGGGGGGGGGGGGTTTGGATCTGCGCACACAGGTGCTTCCGAAGGGAGAAGGTCGTTAATCTTACCTATATATGTCAGGGACGCGTGGAGTGACCATATCTTCAGAAAACCTTCTGGCTTTGGGAGGAGCTGGTTCCAGGAATTTGGGGTTGAGCAGAGGAGGGGAGGTCAGTTAGGGGTCAGTCTTGAGAGCTAAAATGGAGTCTGTTGTGCCAAGACAGGACGTTTTAGACTGACCCTATAGGGAAAAGGGACAACATTAGTCCATTTCTGTAACTGCTTCCTGTGGGTAGTGGGCGAAGAGCAAGGGGAGGGGCTTTTCCAGGCAGAGTACTGGGAGTTGCGGCCTGGCACAGGGTGGAGAGGTTGTTGTTGCTGGTGGACTGCTATACGGGTGATTTCGCGGAGTCGACTTTGCAGGAGCTGAATGAGACAAGGAGCAATTAAGAGCAAAATTACTACTAAAATTATGGGTTCTAGTATGGGGGCTAGGAAGGAGTACAGAGAAGAGTTCCACCAGGAAGAGGATCCGTCTGTTCTGAATCTGTTGTTTTGCAGCTCACGGTTTAGCTTGTTGAGGGTCTGGACTCTAGTTTCCACAATTCCCAGCTTATTGATGTAATAACGGCATTCCTCCTGGAGGAATAAGCAGGTTCCTCCTTTTTCAGCAGTGATGAGGTCTAAAGTGCAACGGCTCTGCAAGGCAACTTGGGCAACAGAGGTTGTTTGTTTCTGCAGGGAGGCTAGAGATTTGGCAGAGGCATCGACTGCCAGCTGGAAGCATGTGGATAACTTGTCTGCTGTGGTGATAGAGGGTCTAAGGGTCCCGCCGCTGAGTCCTACTGCACCTGCTGCTGAGGCTAAGGAGATTCTCACTGCTATCGGAAGAAAAACTGCTCTTTTAGTTTGGCGACTGTATACCTGGATGTATTTGTCCTGGACCTCAGTCGGAGTGTATGTAGTGAGCTGCGGAACCAGAGTGACGGGCAGGCACAAAAGGGTAAGGTAGAACTGATGTTTAAATGCTTAGTGTATAGTTGCACCAAAAGAAAATTTTTTTCTGGCGCTGTTAGTGGTTTGGAGGGGATTTGGGTGACATTACATGTCTGTGTCGATGGATTGGAGTAGCAAAAGGGCACTTGAGTGTTTTCTGGTTGGATGTACAGAGGAATATTGGGGATGGTTATGGGTTTTGTGGTCTTTACGTTGGATGAAAATGACAGGGCAGGACCTGGTACTGCTACCAGAGGAGGGCGTTCTAGGGCTGCACACATGCAGCAGGTGGAGAGGTTGCCTAGTCCAGCAAAGTGGCGATGGCCAGTCCCTGCTGTAGCAGGGTAAGCTGGGAGAAGGGAGACTCAGAAGGTTTAGAAATTTGCTTAGTGAGTTGAAGGTCTTGGATCTGAATATTACAGTGGATGGTGGATTGGACCTGGAGTAGCGACCTCCATACATAGAGTTTGGCGTCTGGAAATTTCTCTCGGCGAGTGGCGTACCACGCTCCTGGAACCAGAGGTGTCCAGCGGCTATCCCAGGGGTCTGGGATTGTGAGAGTGTATTTAGATTGATGGTAGTAGAATCATCCCTGGGGACAAAGGGAAAGGTAAAGTATCTGGCAGGAAGACCAAGGACACCCTACATTTTTCTGTATTCACCTTTTTGCACATTGGGTAGTTGCCTTCTGGTCATACAGGTAGCAAATGATGGGATCAGCTTTTCCTTGATGCCGCTTAAAGTCAGTGAAATTTAAGTATATGGGTGTTCTGCACCCTGTGGGTGGGCAGTCAGCGGTGGCCAGCAAATAATCATAACGCTTAGTGCGGGCGTAATTGGTATAGTTTTCAGTCAAGTAAAATCGCCAGCAAAAGGGGAAATTATATTAGGTTTAGCTGGCTGGCTTGGTGAGGCGAGTGAGGTGGAGAGACATAGGACCAGTAGACTGAGCCAGACCACTGGGAGCCATGGTCAGAGTTCACTGCTGCCTTGACTCGGGACAAATGTACCCAGGAATCTATTCCAAGACCCTTGACTGCCAAGGGAGTGGTGAGCACTACGGTGTAAGGGCCTTCCCACCGGGGTGCTAAGGGTCTGGGTGCTAGGGATTTAATTAACACAGCATTTCCAGGATGCACTGGTTTTTGGTGATCAGCAGAGGTCGGAGATGGTTCAGGGATGGGGGAGTTTTCGTGTTGTCTAAGAAGGTTGCGGAGCAAGGACAAGTATGGAAGGTACGAAGCTAGCGGAGGGCAATCAGTTGCAGGAAGAGGCGAGAAAAGAAAAGGTTGTCCGTAGAGTATTTCGATCATGGCTGGGGAGGATCTGCGCACATAGGTGCTTCAGAGGGGTCGTTAATCTTATCGATATGTGAGGGAGGGTTGGAGTGACCATATATTCAGAAAACATTCTGGCTTTGGGACGAGCTGGTTCCAGGAATTTGGGGTAGAGCAGGGGAGGGGAGGTGGGTTAGGGGTCAGTCTTGAGAGCTAAGATGGAGGTGCAGGCCTCTAAATGGAGTCTGTTGCACCAAGACTGGGACACAGTGGTGTGCTGCGGCTCCGCCAAGCAAGATGGCTGGGAGCGCCCACATCTACCCTGTTGGTTTGGGCAGGTCTCTGGCTGGGTGGTTGGCTCCAGGCTGGCTTTCGGCTAGGCCACAATCTGCGGCTTCCATTTTCCCAGCCACATGACTCCACTCCCAGGCAGAATGGCGCCACCTGTGTCTGTTGTAGCTACTGTCTCTTCCCAGAAAGAAAGTCACCCAGACCGCGGGCAAGTTCAACAGAACAAGTTTTATTTTCTGCGCAGAGACTGTCAGCTCTCTTGAGAGGAGACTGAGTGGCCCCCAGTCTAATTTTCCAAAGGTTTTTATACTTTTGCAATGTGCAGGTGTGCAAGCAGGTAGAGTAGAGAAGCAGGGTGTTGCAGTTAGCCATTCTTAGTTGAACATTACATGCTCTGGTCTTTCCTTCTGTACGTTCCCTTGGGCTATGTCTGCACAGCCTACCTCCCCAATATCAGCTAGTTCGTTGACAGTTCATAGCTAGTTTATTTACTGTTCATAATGGCTTCTATCAGCTCAAAATGACTTCTCTTGTCAAGGCTGTTTAAGCTTTGCCCAGAGCTGCTACATTCCCTCCTCTTCTTAGCCGAGTTCAAATCATTGAATCTGCGGTAGCCAGCCCAGTGTATGGTGGGCTCAGCACTAAGAGTTTTATGGTTTGTACTTTCTGTGTGAGGACTGCCACTAGCTTATTGGTTATTATTGGTCCAAACGTGAGGTTTAGCAGGAGGAGGATTAGGGGTCCGGCTAGGGGCGTTACTAGGGTGGTTCGCCAGGTTGCCCAATTAAGTAGCTTTTCAAACCAATTGGTTTCTTCATTTCTTTTCTTGACTCTTTCCTCTAATCTTTTCCTAACCAGGGCTAAACTATCTTTAATGATTCCTGAATGGTTTGCATAAAACAAGTTTCTCCTAATGCCATGCACAACACTCCTTGTTTCAAAAGGAGCAAGTCAAGCCCTCGGCGGTTTGGCAACACACTTCTACAAGGGAGTGTAAGGATCTTTCTAAATGGGAAACATGGTATTTTTATCCCTGTATATCTAAAGCAATTTGCTGACAAAGAGTCTGATAGTTTAAGTTTCCTTGTATTAAAGCAACTGACCCGACTGCAGCTAATCCCATAATCCCAAGCACCGTTAACAGTGGGACTGACATTGGGGCTCTTTTAGCTCATCCAGAAATTCCAAAGTTATCCCTACCTCCTTCACCAGAACACAGGTACACTTGAGGAATAACATGCACTAGGACACAAATACCCGGGTCTGCTGCTAATACTGGGGAAAGGAGACAGGGTGCTAGTCCTGTGGAACAAGTAAAGCAAGTACCCGTTGTGGCAGATAACAAATAAGGATCACCATTTGGTTCAATAGGAACAGCTTGAAGGCAAAAATCTTGATATTTTGATATATTAAAGGGATAATTAGATGAATAAAAACAGTCTTCGCCCTTGGTAATCTTTTAAAGTGAGCTAGAGTTGAGTCCACTCTAACCTCACCTACAGACTGCTGCTTCGTGTAATCCTTCTTACTAACATTTCTAATTGGATTACGCTCTGCACCAATAGTGCTATTTGTAGCTGTGCCTACCGAGTAAGGGGGAGCAGGGTTCAGACAAAGCCAACAATCAGTTGCGAGGTTAGGATTTGAGTTCATAAATTGGAATACAGCATCCAGAGTATCAAACACAGAACCTTGAGGTGGCTCCTGAATGGGAAGGGCCCTTTGAGTTGGGCTGGCAGTGAACGGGAAAGTTACTGAAGAGTCTGGAGGGTGCGGCAAAGGAATCTTAATGATACCCAGCTGTGGCTCTTCAGGATTTATCACCAGGTTTGGGCCTATTTATGGACAGGAAGTTGCCATATTTTACTTTGCTGCATAGTAAAGGTTGTCCCGGGATCTCTATCATTTACATAATACTGAATTCCCCATGTGTTCCCAGTGAACCCAATAACGCTTGAATCCAGTTCTTATTGGGTTACATTTGGAAACCATACACGTGGTGGGATCAAACCCCTCCGACTTGAGTCCCATTCTTGTAAAAACAATAGGGTCGTCTTTAACAAGTTTCCACCCTGAAGATGATAGTTTCACAACCCTAAGCTGCACAATGGCAATGTCCCTCCCCTTGGCAGTTAGGGAGCCCATGAGCCGGGCATCTATAGAAATGGTGTGTTTGGAGCCTTCTTTCTATAGAGGGTATTCCGCACCCATAGGACGGGATTCCGGTTATGGGCCCCATTGTGCCCTTTACCTTTAAAGGATCCGGAATGCCAGCTCTTTCCTAGCAAATCAAACAAATGAAAGCAGAAACGGGGGTCAGACCCAGTGTAAGAAGTTACATATTCACTGTTGGAGGTTCGAGTAGCAGTCCACAGATGTGTTTGTGGTTGGGCGAAATGGCGGGTGCTGACAGCAATGCTCAGACAAAAACAATTAAGTTCTGTAAAGCCTTAATTTTGAGGGTTTTTCTGTCTTTCTGAGTGTTCATCTTTTCAGGATATGCTCAGGGAGGGCTTTTTTTGACTTGTGACTGATGAATCCACGGCCCCTTCCCCACTACTTTAATAGCAGTTGGTGTTATAATATCACCTAGTATGGGCCAGTCCCCCTAGGTTCTAAGGTCTCGGGTCAGTGCTTCTTTACCCACGTTCAGTCTCCAGGTTGCAAGTTGTGGGCTGCCTCTTCACTTTTCCCTTGGTTGGGCCCAAAATGAAGGTGTCGGAGCAGATGATTTGTCTCACCTGCTGGACAGCCTGCAGGCACTTCATGAAGGAACAAGTAGTGACTTCCATTACTTCTACTTCCTTCAGTCTTGGGAGGATTGGGGAAGGTCTGCCAAACTTAAATTCAAACGGGGTCGTGCTTTTCACATAGGGAGTGCATCGGACTCGAAGTAGGGCAAAAGGTAAAGAAAGGATCAATCCAGTTCTCGCCAGTTTCTAAATGCAACTTAACTAACAATTCCTTTAGGGTTCTGTTTATTCTTTCTACTTGCCTTGAACTTTGGGGCCTATAAGCCCAGTAGAGCTTCCAGTTAATATTTAGAAGCATTGCTAATACTTTAGTAATTTGAGCAATGAATACTGGGCCATTGTTGGACCCCAAGGTGGTGGGAAGCCAAATCTAGGGACAATTTTAGTTACTAATAATTTACACCCAGTGGCAGCAGTGTCCTTCTTCGTTGGGAAGGCTCCCACCCATCCAGAATAGGTGTCCACTAGCACCAGCAAATACCCGTAGCCATACTTTCTAAGTTTGATATCCATAAAGTCCACCTCCCAGAATTCTCCAGGAGTACTACCTCGAGCTTGTGGTTGGGGTTGCTCCTTTTCTTTTGTAGGGATGTTTCCCCGAGCGAGCACAGTGCAAGCAACAGTGGTGTCATCTGCCACCTAGTGTCCAAGCCTGGGTATGTAAAAGTACCTGAGGAGCAACTGAGACCATTTAGAGGATCCTGAGTGCATACCTTCATGTAGTCCTTGAATCAGATCTCTCCCAGAGCTTCTGGCATGAATCTTCTTCCATCAGGATGCAGCAGCCACCTGGATGCTCCGAGTTTCTTTGGCAGCCCAGCTCTTGGCTTACCTTTAGATCATTTTCCGAGTATGTAGGTTGTGGCAGTAACACTGGGGATGGCATGGTCATGGCCATTACCTTGGGGATTTGTGGTATAATCCTGGCATTCGAGATCCACCGGTCCAGGGGACTTGTTAGGAGGGGCTCAACCATAGGTCCCCCTACCCCAGCAATATCCTGCCCCAGTGTAAGCTTCCTAGCTTCTATAACTAGGATGGCCATGGCAGCCTCAGCTCACATGCAGCTCGGCCATCCTGCAGTTGCAGAGTCTAGTGTGATTGAAAGATCGGCCACAGGTCTCTTTCATGGCTGCAAGTTCTGAGTTAGCATTCCTTTTGCTGTGCCCCTGGCCTGATAGACAATTGGAAGGGATTTTCTATGTCTGTAAGGGGAAGAGAGGGTGCCCATATGAACGACGTTTTTAAGGATTCAAAGGTTTGCTGTTCTACTTCAGTCCATTGAAGTTTTTTCCTTTCCCCAGTACTTGCATATAGGAGTTTGGCTAATCCATCAAATCCCAAATTCCACAATGGACAGTACCCCACAAATCCTAGAAACTCTCACACCTGCCTCTTAGTCTCAGGGACTGGGATTTTGAGGATCACCTCAGTGCGGCTGGGGGACAAGGTCTGTTTTCCCTCCTCCAGTTGGTAGCCTAGGTATACAGCTTTATTGACACACAGTTGAGCCTCTCTTTCAGATTCCCTGGACCCCAATTGGCCAAGGACTATTAACAGGTCCTCGGTAGCACTTGGGCATTCCTCCAGGGTTTCGGAGGCCAGGAGGAGGTCATCTGCATACTGGAGCAAGGGGGTTTGGGGGTGTTCCTCCTTGTATTCCTGTAAGTCTTCATTGGGTTGACGTACAGAGGACAAGGGTATGGAGAACAAAGCATCCTTTAAGTCCAAAACAGTATAACAAATTCAGTTTGATGGGATAGTACTCAGGAGGGTCTCGGAGTTTGGTACCGTGGAGTGGACAGTTTCTACCCTCGCATTTACCTCTCCGAGATCCTGCACCATTTGGAAGTCCTCAGTTCCCGGTTTCGGCATGGGCAGCAGGGGAGCGTTCCATGTGGACTTGCAGGGCACCAAAATGCCTGTCCTCTTTAGTCTGCATATGTGAACAGCAATACCCACCTGTGCTTTCCAGGGAGTAGGGTTTTGCTTGACACTCACCAGTGTGGCTGAGCTCAGAAGTTGTACGACCGCAGGCACCTGATGTTCAGCAAGGTCTGGCAGGTTGTTCTCTGCCCAAACAAAAGGAATATCTTTTAGCCATTTATCAAGAAGTTCCTTTGAGGAGGTTTCTTCTGCTCTTTGATAAAACACATATCCCTCTGGCAGTGGAGCGGTGAGCAAAACCTTTGCCTTTTCAAGTTCAAGGGTTAAGGTGGTTGCAGCAGATGAGAAAGTAATCATGGCCACCATTTATCGAATAAATCCCGACCAATTAGGGGAAAGGGGCCCTGAGGCATTACCAGGAAGGAGTGTGGAACTGTCTCTTGTGCTAAATCTGTTATTCTGGCTGTTGTCCATGGGTATGCTTGGGTATGCCATGTGGCACCTGTAATTAAAATCTTTCCTTTTGACAATGCACCTGTAGTCTTTTCCAAAACCAAGAAGGTGGCCCCTGTGTCCACCAAGAAATTTACTGGCTGGCCCCCTTTTTGGAGTGTTAGCGTGGGATCCTGGAGGCCAAGTGAAACAGCCCTGACACCTTCATTCAGCTTCTTCAAGCATTATTGTCTCTCGCTTGGGTCTTTCTAGGTGTGAATGAGGCCCGTCCTCTCTAGTGGAGGGTCGTGCACCTCTCCTGGCGTTTTCAAGGGACTGATGTTTCCAATGTCCTTCTTTCCTGCAGTAGGCACATTGATCCTTCTTCGGGGCTTGGTGGTGCCCACAGGTTAGTCTCTCCGTGAGTGGGCCATGCTCTCCATTTCCTGAGCCTCTGGGGTCTCTCATGGCAATTACTAGTATTTTAGCTAGTTTCTTTGTCTCTGTTGTTATACACTCAATGAGCCACTTCTACCAAATCACTAGGATTTTTCCCTTCAAACCCTTCCCACTTCTTTTTCATGTCTGAGGCAGACTGACTGAATAATACAGGCAATACTTACTTCCCTCCTGTTCTCAGGGGGCTTTCAGGTCAATAGGGGTATAAAGCCCGTAGGCGTCCATCAGCCACTCTAAAAAGGCAGGCGGACATTCTCTTGTAGGAGCCTGAGAATTCTCACTGACCTTAGATAAATTTATAGGCTTAAGTGGTTAAGCGGAGGCCCTGCAAGAGCAACTGGTGATATCTGCTTAAGCCCTCTGGGCCTTGCTAGGAGTTTGGATCCCACATTGGTTGTGCAGTGGGGAAAAAAATTTCTCTCAAGTGGGGAGTGCCCGCTGGCTGACCATTAGGTCCATTGACTGCCTTCTGGGCCTCTCTGGAAGGGGTCCCATTCCTCTGATATGAACAGCACCTGGAGAAGTTGCAGGAAATCACCTCAGGTGGGCTGATGCGTATGGAAAACCATATCTAGCAAAGAAATCAGACCTAATGGTTTGTCAGAAAAAAGGGGTTTTGTTGGTTCCAATTATACAAATCCCTGGAACAAAAGGGAACATATACTGAAAAAGGGATTCGGGAGTCTTCCCAGGTTTGGGGGCTGCTTGCCTTAAGGGGAGAATGGCTGCTGCTGAGTGATCTTTCTCTGGGGGTTGTTAAGACATGTCTGCCCTAGTGTATTTGTTGTGGGGTGGGGGGGCTCAAAAAGAGGCTGTGAGTATTCCTCTCTCCGGCCCCTTGGGAACCTGATAGGGTGGCAGCGGCACCAAGGGTCGGAAGCCAGCTCTCCTGCTCCCAGAGTCCTCTTGCAAAATGGGATAAATCAGACAGGGAGGGAAAGGGGGAAGGGAGGGGGAGGGACAGGGACAGCCTCCACCTTGGTGGTTTTAGGAACTTGGACAGGTTGTTTTTCCGGTCCTGCCATGTTTACTGAAATCTTGGAAACAAGAACTCTTTATGTTGGGGGAGGAAGTCTTTTATATATGTTGGCTTCTTAGTGGCAATGTCAATCCACACATGAATTTAAGGGATCAGATCAGGATGTCCTGGTTCCCCTTTCTAAGCAGGCTCCGACAGTGGCACTCGGATCTCGGTGCACCTCGAAATGTTGTAGCTACTGTCCATTCCCAGAAAGAAAGCATCTCCGACCACCGGCAAGTTCAACAGAAAAAGTTTTATTTTCTGCACAGGGTCTGTCAGCCCTCTTGAGAGGAGACTGAGCAGCCCCCAGTTGAATTTTCCAAATGTTTTTATACTTGTGCAATGTGCAGGTGTGCAAGCAGGCAGAGTAGAGAAGTGGGGTGTTGCGGTTAGCCATTCTTAGTTGAACAAAAACTGCTCTTGTTCTCAAAAGCCTTCTGAACATCCATTTCCTTTGGGACATTCCCTTGGGCTACGTCTGCACGACCTACCACCCCAATATCAGCTAGTTCATTGACAGTTCATAGCTACTTTATTTACCTTTCATGGTGGCTTCTGTCAGTTCAGAATGACTTCACCATTATCAAGGCTCTTTATGGTTTTACCAGAGAACCTACATAGCCGCCATGGGGAAACAGGGCCTATGACCCTGGCCAAAATGGTGCCCACCAGTCCAAACACGTGGAAGGGCACTGCCTCGGGAGCTGGTTGATTTAGGCCTGGGAGATAGCCCTGCCTTGTCCCGGCAGCCAAATGTTTCCCTTTTCCCCTCCGTTCCCTTTGCCTTTCTCCTGGTTTTTAAAACAAGCTGCTTGAGCCCTATAACACTGAGCAGGACTTTTTTGTAACATTTAATTAAAATGTATCTGGTACCAAAATTATATATTATAAATATGACAATTTGGTTATATTTTTGAAAATTTATACTTTTAAAATATACTTTGGTTGTCATATATATTGATAACAATGAAAGTAAAGAATAAAAACAAAAAAATATTATTTCCTGCATTGAAAACTTCAGGTGTTCTAGGGTTAGTGTTCTACCAGTGTAGGTTTGTTCCTTGTTACTGGCTGGTTTTCCGTTGCTCAGTCTTAAGACAAAGGCGTTCGGAAGCCTAGCCTGGGTAACCCTTACTTTTAGGCTTTCAGTGGTGTTTCTTCATGCACTTTTGGGGACAGCTCTTAATATAGCTCAGCTGCCATGATGTTCCAGCCAGAAATTCCTATTTTCTTAAAGGTTCCCTGAGCTGCCAGATGCCCCTTCCCTTCAGAGATTTGAGAGTCTGCTCCTGCCAGCAGGAATCTTAGAAGGCTGTGGGGCCATCCCAAGCAGTGGTCCTCCTAGCTTATTGTCTAGAAAATGGTTGGACCTAAAGTCGCCCACAGCGACTGCTCTTTGACCCTTTGTCTATGGTGGGGGCACCTGTCAGAGGCATCAGTTTAATAGCACACCAGGGGTCTGCTCTGAAGCGGGGTTATTGACCTTGAGGCAGCAAGCTCTAAATAGCCTTGTTTTGTGCTTTCCAGATGGGACTTAGCAGCTTCATACTCAGGAATTGCCCCCTTGCATGAATCCTGTCCAATTGGGATAGAGTTGACACAGAGGCTAGACAAACAAAAGCTGATACACTATGCAACTTTATTTGAGAAAGGAGAATGGTGGCCAGAGAATGGCACACTTTTCCTTCCAACCCTGATTCACCTGGAACAGTTCTGTAGAGTGATGGGAAATGGGCGGAGATGCCAGAAGTTAGAGCATTTCTCCTTTTGAGGAGCAGTAGAGACCTTCATCCCCAGTGCACACAGGAACCCCTAAGGCAGGCGTCCTCAAACTGTGGCCCGTGGGACACATGTGGCCTGACGATATTTATTCCACCCTCAGGGTGTTTTTGCTGCCTCTGCCTGTCCTGCTTAGCAGCCGACTCGTGCAGTGTGCATAGGAACTTGTTCATAGGTTTTTAAAAAACTATAGTCTGACCCTCCAATGATCTGAGGGACAGAACTGGCCCCCTAGGTAAACAGTTTGAGGACCCCTGCCCTAAGGGATCCTGGACTTAGGGGTTACTATTCTTGCAGCCCTGACACACCCCTGATCATTCTACCCATAGTAGAGGCACCAGGGAAATTTGGTCCCTGGGTAATTTACCAGCCTTTTATTCAAATTGAAGCCAAGAAAATTAAAAATGACTTAGGCAGTTACTCTACTTTTGATTACGGTTGACTCCCCCTGTAGTACCCCAATATTACCATTTAACTCTATAACGCTGAGCATATTTCCATAACATATAAAGAAATGTATATATTAATAGATAGATAGATAAACAGACAGATAAATAGGTAGATAACTTTGAAAATAAAGAATAAAAACAAAAACATTTCCCCCAAATTGAAAATTGAGCCATTATAGGGTTAAAAAGGATGGGTCTTATCAGCAGGTGTAAGACCTTAGGATCATAAATGAAGCAGTGATCCCACTGCACCTAGTAGTGCCCAAACCCTGTGCCCTCCTAGGGAAATTGTGAATGCTTTAATCCCCGTTCCTGTACTTAGAGTGAACAAACACATGCCTGATAATCCTAAGTATATTTATTTCTTGTGACACTCACCTAACTTGAAGGGAACGACCTCCTCCGAATCTTAGACTTGTCTCACTTAAACTCTTCAACCTTTTGTCTTTTTGTTTGTTTTTCCAGAAGTTCTCAGGTTACCAAGGCCTCAAAACCAAGTGTGCCAGCTGCAGGACCACGATTTCCTGAACAACCTCAACTTTATCCATCCTGGGACCTGAGTGGACAATCCCTTCTGAGCCCCATTTGCCCCTTTTGCAGCAGGAAGTACTTAGAGATGTCGTCGCCCAGTACCCCAAAGATTTGGGTCCATACCTCTTCAGGGGGCAAATGTTAGGTAGCTATCCTAGGGACTGGGGTGTCCATTATGCATGCCCAGAGGGCCAAGGTAGCAGCCCAAGAAGGAGTGGCACACTGTGCGTGCTCAGAGGTTCAGGTTTCCGGCCAGGAAGAGGAGGTACACCTGGGTGAGTGCTGCAACTTGATTGACCCACCAAGGCCAAGTAAATTAAATTCAGCTGCTGGGGTTGACCAGGGTTGCCCACCATGCCTCCCTAATGCTCATAAAACCCACTTGGATGACAATCAGGCTTCTACATGCATTCTTTCTCACGCAGAGCAGAGGACCAAGGTCTGTCTGTCCTCAGAGAGATCTGACAAACCCAGGAAGGCTCTTTGGAGGCAGCATAACTGGACATGAATGGCTGGTGGATACTGTTCAGATGCAGCACTTTCTACTTAGAAGGGTCTAATCCAGCCTGAGATAATCCTTGAATGAGTCCTCTGCCCAGATCTTTTTTTTTAACGTTTTATTAGGGGCTCATACAACACTAAACACATTCTATGCATACATCAGTTGTGTAAAGCACATTTGTACATTCATTTCCCTCATTCTCAAAATATCCACTCTCCACCCAAGCCCATGGCCTCAGCTCCTCATTCCCATCCCCACTCCCCATGTGTGCTACCCCTCGCTCATCAATCCTTGGTAATTTACTAATTTTTGTCATATCTTGCACTGTCTGATATCCCCCTTCACCCACTTTTCTGTTGAAGTAAAATGTACATCCTTGTAATCAGTTCCCCGTTTCCAAACTGCCCTCCCTCTTACCCTCTCAGTGTCTTCACTCATAATACTGGTCCTAAAGGACTCATCCACCCTGGATTCCCTGTGTTTCCAGTTGCTATCTGTACCAGTGTACATTCTCTGGTCTAGCCAGATTTGTAAGGTAGAATTGGGGTCATGATAATGGGGGGAGAGAAAGCATTTAGCAACGAGAGGAAAGTTGTGTTTCATCGTTGCTATCTCGTACCTAGTCTTGGCTCATCTCCTCTCTGAGACCCTTCTGTAAGGTATTGTCCAGTGGTCTGGAAATGGGCTTTGGGTCTCTACCAAGCACTCTTCTCATTCCCAATAAGATGTTTTTGTTCTGACGATGCCTGACACCTGATCCCTTCGAAACCTCGTGATCTCATAGGCTGGTGTGATTATTCCATGTGGGCTTTGTTGCTTCTGAGCTAGGTGGCCGCTTGTTTACATTCAAGCTTTTAAGACCTCAGACGCTATATCTTTTGACAGCTGGGCACCATCAGCTTTGTCTTCAGTGTACCTGTGGGGAAGGTGAGCACCATAGAATGCCAATTTAATAGAACAAAGTATTCTTGCAATGAGGGAGTACTTGAGTGGAGGCCCAGAGTCCATCTGCTACCTTAATACGAAACCTATAAATATATGGACGTAGGTCTATTTCCCCATGCTCATATATGAATATATTTACATATGGACATACTTTTTTAAAGACCTCTATAACAGGCCCGTGCTTCCTCGCTTGCTCTTCTATTTCCCTTTCATTTTCCTCTTGTGCCCACTGCCATGCTCAGTCTTCCTTTGGGTTTCAGTAATTCTTCTTGGTTCCATTACCCTTGATCCCACCCTACCAGGCCTCCTACATCTACCTCACCACGGATATGCATGACTTCCTGTTCTCTTGTTTCTGGGTTTCTTAACACCGCTTCCTTTATGCCCACCTCCCTCTTTCCCATGCCCCACCCCCCAGAAGTGTTGGTCCTGGGTTTTGTCCTCCAGATTGGACATCCAGCCTATCTAATTTAGACAGACCAGAAAAGGTAATAACATGCACAAAACCAAGACAAGCAACGCAAAAAAACCAAGACAACAAAAATCCAATGACACTAAAAGAAAACAAAACTAACCAAGAAAGAAAAGCTCATAGTTAGTACAAGGACTGTGTGGTAAACTTTAGGAGTGTTTTCCAGTCCAGTCTGTTGGGGCACCGAGCCCTGACCACAAAGTCCACCTTTGGCATTCCCCGGGAACTTTGATGCTCCGTTTTCTAGCTCTTCCGCTGCACTCCCTTAGTGTCATGCCTCGATGTAGCAAGATCAGTTCGGGCGCAGTTCCCACACTGTGTCTCCAGTGTTGTCCCCTCTAGGGCAATGGGTCTTTGAGGGACGTTTCTCATCGTGGGGCTGCCCATGTGGTCTTTTCTGTGGACTGGCTTCTCTGATTGGGAACATCATCCTCAAGGTGTAGTGGGCCAGGATGTGCTCCATTCTCCCCTCCTCCGCCTTGTTCTGCTCTGTGTTCTCTGATCAGATATGTCCCTCTCCGCGAGCTGCAGATCCGGTGCCATCCTGTGAAATACAATCTTTGGGGGCTGCAAGGAGGTGGGAGGGGGGGCATCAGCTCAGATCTTTTGAGAGTCCAGGAGATATTGACTTCTCGATGGGCACAGTTCTGTGAGGCACCGTGCTCTTGGTCCAGAAGCTGGTTGTGAATATGACTTTGTTGTTAACCAGTTGTGTGTCTCTGGGTCAACTCCTGTGTGTTTTGAGGGAGTTTTCTCATCTGGAAAGTAAATGTACTGGATTATCCAGAAGCCCATATCAGCAAGTTATTGAGAAGGGTTAATCAGAGACTGTTTCATATAGTGTGTATCTGCGCGCTGCATTCAAGACCTGGGGTGGCAATTATGAGCTCAGAATAGAGATGGTGTCCAGTAGGTGACAGACGTGGCTCCATATTGAAACAGGAAGCCCACTGTGGAGATTTGGTCCTTCCGTTGATGGCCACCGGCCACCTAGTCTTCTCCTGCTATAACTGCTTCACTGGCTCAGCAGCTGAGCCAGGAGCCAGTGCCATCATAACCAGGTGGCTAACTGGGAGAAAGGGCAGATAGATATTTGTTATCTTGTTGTCTTGGGAAGCCCACCTAACCTCCATGCAAACCTTCTGGTGTGAGTTATCTGTGGAAGGAATCATAGGCTCACAGTAATACACATCTTTCTTTTTGAAAATGTGCCCGTATTCCTTTCTGAACCTGAGAAGGTGGCTCCTGTGTCCACCAAGAAATTTACTTCCTGGCCTCCTACATGGAGTGTTAGCCTGGGTTTTGGCGGCGAAGTGAAACAGAGCCCTGACCCCTTCATTCAGCTCTTCAAGCCTTATTGTCTCTTGCTTGGGACTTTCTTGTTGCAGATGAGGCCCGTCCACTCTTGTGGAGGGTCGTGGACCTCTCCTGGGGTTTTCAAGGCACTGATTTTTCCAGTGTCCTTCTTTCCTGCAGTAGGCACATTGATCCTTCCCCATGGCTTGGAGGTGCCCAGAGGTTAGTCTCTCCGTGAGTGGGCCATGCTCTCCTTTTCCTGAGTCTCTGGGGTCTCTCATGGCAATTCCTAGTATTTTAGCTAGTTTCTTTGTCTCTGTCGTGCTAGGGTCATCTCGGTTGTTATATACTCAATGAACCACTTGTTGTTTTTTTTTTTTTGTTTTTTTTTTAACAATTTATTGGGGCTGATACAATTCTTTACACAGTTCATACATATACATACATCAATTGTATAAAGCACATCTGTACAGTCTTTGGCCTAATCATTTTTTTTCTCTTTTCTTCTTTTACATTTTATTAGGGACTCCAACAACTCTTACCACAATCCATACATATACGTACATCAATTGTATAAAGCACATCCATACATTCCCTGCCCCAATCATTCTCAAGGCATTTGCTCTCCACTTAAGCCCCTTGCATCAGGTCCTCTTTTTTTCCCCTTCCTCCCCATTCCCCCCTCCCTCATATGCCCTTGGTAATTCATACCTCGTTATTTTGTCATATATTGCCCTATTCGGGGTCTCCCTTCCCCCCTTCTCTGCTGTCCCTCTCCCAGGGAAGAGGTCACATGTGGATCCTTGTAATCAGTTCCCCCTTTCCAACCCACTCACCCTCCACTCTCCCAGCATCGTCCCTCACACCCTTGGTCCTGAAGGTATCATCCACCCTGGATTCCCTGTACCTCCAACCCTCATATGTACCAGTGTACAGCCTCTGTCCTATCCAGCCCTGCAAGGTAGAATTCGGATCATGGTAGTTGGGGGGAGGAAGCATCCAGGATCTGGGGGAAAGCTGTGTTCTTCATCGATACTACCTCATACCCTAGTTAACCCATCTCCTCTCCTAAGCCCCTCTATGAGGGGATCTCCATTGGCCGACACTTGGGCCTTGGGTCTCCACTCTGCACTTCCCCCTTCATTTAATATAATATATATATACATACATATATACATATACACATATATACACATACATACACACACATATCTTTTTTTTTTTTTTGCATGATGCCTTATATCTGGTCCCTTGGGCACCTCGTGATCGCACTGGCCGGTGTGCTTCTTCCATGTGGGCTTATTTGTTTCTGAGCGAGATGGCCGCTTGTTCACCTTCAAGCCTTTAAGACCCCAGACACT
This sequence comes from Tenrec ecaudatus, assembly GCF_050624435.1. Lineage (NCBI taxonomy): Eukaryota > Metazoa > Chordata > Mammalia > Afrosoricida > Tenrecidae > Tenrec > Tenrec ecaudatus. Next base: position 1,454,106 of record NW_027457552.1, on the reverse strand, counting down.
ATCTCTTTTGATAGCCGGGCACCATCAGCTTTCTTCACCACATTTGCTTGTGCACTCATTTGTCTTCAGCGATCCTATCATGGAGGTGTGCAGTCAATGATATGATTTTTTGTTCTTTGATGCCTGGTAACTGATCCCTTTGGGACCACTCGATCACACAGGCTGGTGTGTTCTTCCATGTGGACTTTGTTGCTTCTGAGCTAGATGGCCGCTTGTTTATCTTCAAGCCTTTAAGACCCCTGTCACTATCTCTTTTGATAGCCGGGCACCATCAGCTTTCTTCACCACATTTACTTGTTCACACACTTTGGCTCCAGCCGTTGTGTCGGGAGAGTGAGCATCATAGAGTTCCAATTTAATAAAAGAAGGTATTCATGCATAGAGGGAGTGTTTGAGTAGAGGCCCAAGGTCCTTCTGCCACCTTAATACTTGACCTATAAATATCGACACAAAGATCTATTTCCCCAACCTCCTATATATATATGCATGTACATGTCTTTGTCTAGACGTCCATGAATGCCCTTTGACTCCTAGCTCTTTCCTCCATCTCCCTTGACCTTCCTCCTGCCCTACTACCATGCTTCATCGCCCCCTGGGCTAGAGTATACCTCTTCTCTAAGCAACCTTACCCTTGATCATTTCCCATCAGGCCTACCACTCCCCCTTCTCTACCCTTTGGGGTCCCATGTTTTTCCCTTGTCCCTGGGTTTGTTAACACCACTTCCTTACCCCCCCCTACCCCCCACCCCAAGTCCCCCCGGAACTGTCGGTCCCGTTGTTTTTCATCCAGATAGTTCATCCAGCCTGTCCTATTCAGACAGACCTGTGGGGTCACTAACATGCACGAAAACTAGACAGAGGAACACAAAGCGACAGTATACAACCAGACAACAATACAACCAAAACAAACCACTGAAAAAGAACAGAACCAAAACAGTTCACAAGAGAAAAGCTTGTAGTTAGTTCAGGGATCTTTGCTGGCCCTTAGGAGCGTTTTCCAGTCCAGTCTGTTGGGGCACCACGCCCTGGCCCCAAAGTCCGCTTTCAGCATTCCCTGGGGACCTTGCCACTCCATTCCCTTGCTGTTCCGCTGCACTCCCCCAGTGCATTGCCTCGGTGTGGTGGGATCAGGTCAGGTGCAATTCCCACACTGTGTCTCCGGTGCTGTCCCCTGTATCGCCCTTAGTCACTGAGGGGCATCATGTCTCATAGTAGGGCCAGCCATGTTGTTCTCTCTGTGGACTGACTGCTCTACTCAGGAACATCATCATCACGGCCTGGTGGGTCAGGCTGTGCTCCACTCTCTCCTCCTGCCCCTTCATCTGCTCCCGTGTGCTCTGATCAAATATGTCCATCTCCCATAGCTGCAGGGTCAATGTCGTCCTTTGGAACAAGTTCTTTTCGGGGGAGGGGCAGGAATCCACTTAATTTATGGTGCTGGGGCCAGCCTCCCAGACCTCTCCACCGGTTCCGTCCTCCACGCCAGGATATTGCATTCACACCTTGCGACACTGGGTTGAAGTCTGGTCCCACTTTCCCTGTGGAGATATAAACCATACCCTCCCCTTGGGTGGATTAATGCCCCATTTCTGTCATGCTGATTGTACTTACCTCAGGGGACTCATGTTGTACCTGTCCCTTTGGGTCTGGCTTACCTCGCTTAACATAATTCCTTCCAGCTCTTCCCATGAAATAACGTGTTTCATGTGCTCATCGGTGCTTTTTAGTGCTGCATAATACTCCATTGTGTGTATGTGCCAAAGTTTGCTAATCCACTCGTCTATCGATGGAAACTTAGGCTGTTTCCAAGTCTTTGCTATTGTGAATTGTGCCGCAATAAACATTGGAGCGCATATGACTGGTCGTGTTTTATTTGCTGCTTCAACCGGGTATATGCCCAGTAGAGGGATGGCTGGGTCGTAAGGTAGATCAATTTCCATTTTCTTTAGGTATCGCCAGATTGCTTTCCACAGTGTCTGTACAAATCTGCACGACCACCAGCAGTGGAGGAGGGTTCCTATTTCACCACAGCCCCTCCAACACTTGTTGCTCTCTGATTTACTGATCTGAGCTATCCTGAGGGGTGTTAGGTGGTATCTCATGGTTGTTTTGATTTGCATTTCTCTTATGGCAAGGGACTTCGAGCACTTTCTCATATATTTATTGGCCATATTGATCTCCTCTCTAGTGAAAGTTCTTCTCATTTCTTTTGCCCACTTCCTTAGGGGGTTAACTGTTTTCCTCTTTTTGCAGGTCATGATGGTGTTGTAGATTTTAGTTATGAGCCCTTTGTCTGACGTGTCATTACTAAAAATCTTCTCCCAGTCTGTGGGTTGCCTTGTCACCCTCTTGGCAAAGTCTTTCGAGGTGCACAGGTGTTTTATTCTTATTAGATCCCATTTGTCGATTTCCAGATCACCTGTGTGTGTCCCCTTCCCTGTTGCAGTGAGCCTATGTGCTCCCTGGGCCAGTGCTCTGAGATTAGTCCCGATTCCCTCCTTAATGGTCCTGATGGTTTGGGGTTTGACTTCTAGATCTGTGATCCACCTTGAGTGTATTCTTGTGCATGGGGTGAGGTAGACGTCTTGTTTCAACTTTCTACATGTGGATATCCATTGTTTCCAGCACCACTTATTAAAGAGGGCATTTGCTTCCCACTTGACGTTTTTGGGACCCTTGTCGAAGATCAGTTGTCTATATGCTGATGATTTTACTCCTGGGCTTTCTATTCTTTTCCACTGGTCTGAGTGTCTATCATTGTGCCAGTACCATGCTGTTTTGACCACTGTAGCTGTGTAGTAGGCATTAAAATCAGGTAGGGCGAGTCCTCCAATTGTGTCCTTCTTCTTGAGGAGTTCTCTGCTAATTCTGGGTTTCTTCCCTCTCCATATGAAGTTGGTGGTCAGTTTTTCCAATTCTTTGAAGAAGGTTGATGGTAATTGGATTGGTATAGCATTGAACTTGTAGAGTGCTTTAGGAAGAACTGTCATCTTTACTATGTTCAGCCTACCTAACCATGAGCAGGGGAGCTTCATCCATTTGTGAAGGTCACTTTTGGTTTCCTGTAATAGGGTTTTATAATTATGCTTATATAGGTCTTTAGTATTTTTTGTTAAGTATATTCCTAGGTATTTCAGTTTGTTCTTGGCTACTGTGAAGGGTACTTCCCTCTTAATCGCCTCTTCCATGGCCCTGTCCGATGTGTATAGAAACCCTACCGACTTCTGTTTATTGATCTTGTATCCTGCTACTCTTCCGTATTCCTCTATTGCTGTAAGTATTCCAACTGTGGAGTTTTGGGGGTCTTCAATGTATAGGATCATGTCATCTGCAAATAACGATAGTTTCACCTCCTCCTCTCCCAACTGGATCCCTTTGATGTCCTTCCGCTGTCTTATGTTGTTAGCCAGAACCTCCAAAACGATATTGAATAGAAGGGGACAGGGGGCATCCTTGTCTTGTACCCTTTTTCAGTGGTATTGTTCTTGTCTTTTCTCCATTGACTATGATGTTGGCTGTTGGTCTTTCATAGATAGCTTGTATGAGCTTGAGGAACTTACCTTCCAATCCTATCTTCATGAGTGTTTTGATTAGGAATGGATGCTGGATGTTGTCAAATGCTTTTTCTGCATCTATGGATATTATCATATGGTTTTTATCCTTTTTCTTCTCGATGTGGTGAATGATATTGATGGATTTTCGGATGTTAAACCATCCCTGCATCGCTGGGATGAATCCTACTTGGTCGTGGTGAATGATATGTTTGATGTTCCTTTGTATTCTATTGGCCAATATTTTGTTAAGGATTTTTGCATCTATGTTCATTAGAGATATTGGTCTATAATTCTCTACGCTTGTGGGGTCTTTTCCCTGTTTGGGTATCAAAGTAATGCTGGCTTCGTAAAATGAGTTTGGGAGCTTGCCGTTCTTTTCTATGTTATGGAATACTTTGTGGAGGATCGGTGTCAGCTCTTCCCTGAATGTTTGGTAAAATTCTGCTGTGTAGCCATCTGGCCCTGGGGCCTTTTTCCTTGGTAGGTTTTTGATGACACTCTCTATTTCTTCCTTCGCTATGGGTTTGTTGAGGTTCTTGATCTCTGTCTCAGATAATCTAGGGATAGATTGTTTTTCTAAATATTTATCCATGTCTTCCAGGTTTCTGAATTCATTAGAATACAAACCTTCATAGTACTTTGTGATTATCCTTTTTATCTCATTGGGGTCTGTTGTTATTGCCCCCGATTCATCCCTCATCCTGGCTATTGATGATTGTTCCTTTCTATCTTTGGTAAGCTTTGCCAGGGGAGTGTCAATTTTATTAATTCGTTCATAAAACCAGCTTCTAGTTGCGTTAATCCTTTGCATTGTTCTTTTGTCTTCCCACTGGTTTAACTCCGCCCTGATTTTTATTATTTCTTTTCTCTTGCTATTGGAGGGGTAGTTCTGTTGACTCTGTTCTAGTTGTTGGAGGTTTTGTGTTAACATATCTGTCATACGCCTTTCTTCTTTTTTCATGTATGCATTCAGTGATATCAAGCTACCTCTGATAACTGCCTTTGCAGTGTCCCATAAGTTTTGATATGTTGTATGCTCGTTCTCATTAGTTTCTAGAAATTTCCTGATATCCTCTCTGATCTGGACCTTAACCCATTCATGTCGCAGGAGATCGTTGTTTATTCTCCAATTGGTGGCCCTTGCTTTTCTGGGTGCCCTTCTATTAATCTCCAGCTTTATGGCATGGTGGTCTGAGAAAGACGTCTGGATAATATCTATGTGTTTGAATTTACTCAGGCTGGCCTTGTGCCCCAGCATGTGATCTATTCTTGAGAAAGATCCGTGTGGATTGGAGAAGAATGTGAAACCTTTTGCTTTTGGATGAAAGGCTCTATAGATGTCTATCAGGCCCTGTTGCCTAATTACATTGTTTAGCTCTCTGGCCTCTTTGCTGAGCTTCTTTCCCTGTGACCTGTCTTTCTCTGATAGTGGAGTGTTGAAGTCCCCCACTATTATTGTTGTTTCCGTGATTTCTTCTGTCATTTTTTTAATAGTTTGTTTGACGAAATTTGCCGCACCATTATTAGGTGCGTAAATATTCAGTATGCTTATTGCTTCCTGGTTTACTGAGCCTTTGAGCATTATGTAATGTCCCTCTTTGTCTCTTTTTATGTTTTGGATCTTGAGATCCATTTTGTCGGAGATTAAGATAGCCACTCCTGCCTTCTTGGAGTTACCATTTGCTTGGTAAACTTTCTGCCAGCCCTTTATTCTCAGCATATGCTTGTCTGCTTGCTTAAGGTGTGTCTCTTGCAGGCAGCAGATTGATGGGTTATGTTTTCTAATCCAATCCTCCAGCCTCTTTCTTTTAACATATGAATTGAGCCCATTTGTATTCAAAGTGATTATTACAATCTCTGGCTTCATGGTTGCCATATTCTGTTTTGTGTTTTGGGTCTTTGCCTATCTTCCTTCATATCAGTGTACTGCGTTTGAGTGGAGGGTTTCTATCCTGTCCTCTTTTCCATCTGAGACCGTGTTGTCCTGGTACGTGTTGCTGGCATGTTGGCTTCTAGATGGAGATGGGATATATGGTGGTCTCCTGGAGGTTCTAGTTGGAGCTTGATCTTCTGGCCATAGTGAGTCAGCCAGTATGTTCTGCAGGGTCGGGTGACTTGCAGTATATTTTTTGAGTTCTTCCTTGTCCTGGAAGGCCCTTATCTTACCCTCTATCTTAATGGATAACTTGGCAGGGTATAGGATTCTGGGGGAGGCATTTTTATCTTTCAGAATTTGGAAGATGCTGCTCCATTCTCTCCTCCTCTTCATGGTTTCAGCTGATAAGTCTGAGCATACCCTTACCTGCGCTCCTTTGTATGTGACTGTCTTCCTTTCTCTTGATGCTCGTAGAATTTTCTCTTTTTCCTCTAAGTTGGATAATTTTACAATTATATGCCTTGGCGTGTTCTTCTTGGTGTTTAGCTTAGCCGGCGTCCTCTCTGCTTCCTGTATGAGAGTCGGATTCTCCTTTGTTAGGTTGGGGAAATTTTCTTCCAGGAATTCCTTTGCTATCTTGGCGGTCGATTTGTGTGTTATGTTGTGTTCCGGTAGACCAATTATTCGAATATTATTCCTCTTCATAGCATCTGTCATTGATCTCAGGCTGTCTTCTGTTTCTTTAATTTTCCTATCTGATTGTTTTTCTCGCTTGCTTCGTTTGTTTTGAGCGTCCTCGAGTTCACTGATACGGTTCTCAGCCTCCTCAAGCCTAGATATAGCTTCTGTGACCTTTTGTGTGGCCTCTGCTACCTCCTCTGTTAGTTTCTGCAGTTCCTTTTGGTGGATAGTATTCATCCCCTCTATTGTGGACTTCATCCCCTCTATTGTGCATTTCATCCCTTCTATCGTTGCATCCTTATTTTGGTTTTCTTCTCTTAGCTCCTGTATTACTGCAAGCAGAGTTCTGAAGATTTCCTTTTGTGGCTGATCTATATCTGTTTCTTCTATGAGTGACGTTAGGTCTGTTAAAGTGCCTCGTTTTTCTGATTTTTTTGTTGGGAGTGATGTGGTCTGTTGATTTTTCCTTGATCCTTTAATAGGCCCCATGCTTTTGGGAGACAGGAGTAACCTTATTGTGTGGAGGCTCAGGCCACTGTGCCGTCTCCTGGGGTGGCTGGGGCGGGCTGCGGCAGGCTTAGGGCTGGCACTGGGGACCCAACAGGGCCCCAGGTGGTGAGAGCTGGCTGGAGCTCACTGAGGGCTCCTCAGGGACTGCAAAGCCGAGACTGCAGGTGGAGTGTTTGATCTGCCCGGGCTGTGAGCGGGCCCCTTGGATAGCTGCGCAGGCAGCTGCGGGACACTGCAGGGAACAATGGTGTTCGCTCTCCGCCCTTTTGGCGCGAAACCGCAGGGGGTAATGGCGCCCTTCCTCTGCTCAGGCTCAGAGTCGCGGCCGCCGGGGTCCCCGCAGCACCCTGGGGAGGGCACCTACTCTTGTGCCTTGCGCAGGGGGGGGCCCTTGGTGGGCAGACTCAGCAGCGCGGGGCGCGGCGCTCCGCGGAAGCTCAGGGTCCGGGACAGGCACGGGTTGGGCTATGGCTCCTGTTGGCGGGAAGTGCTCAGCGCAGGGTCCCCGCCAGGAGTGGAGCTGGCGCTAGGCTGCCAGGGGCTGGCGGGGGCGGGCGGGGGTGGGAGGCCAGCGCACGGAGGGCAGGTGGAGAGGTCCGCGGCAGCGGTGCGGGTGGATGGTCCCCCGTGGGGGTCGCCAGACAACCCGCGGGTCCGCTCCCCTGAGCTTGGATGAATGGAGGGAGGGACGTGGGCCCGAGGGCAGATCGCTGCCCTGTGGGGAGAGGGGAACTGCGGGAGAGGAAAGCTTCTCTCCCAGTGGGGATCCGCGATAGGGAGTGGGGAGTGGGCCGCTGGTGTAGGCAGGGCAGGCAAGTGGCTCTGGGCTAGGCGCCGGGTTTGGGGATGGAGCCTAAGCCGGTCGCCAGTGAGCTCACGGCAGCTTAGTGGCCAGAGATGTCCCACTAGTCCGGTCCTCTTTCACCTAGACCCCTGCTCCGGACAAATACGTGGGGTAGGACTGGGGTGCTGACCCAGGGGGATATTTCACTCACCAGACTCTTACTATTCAGCTACCTGGTCGCCAATCCCGCTTTGTTTGGAGGAGCTCTCAGAGTATGCGGGTGTCCCTGTCGGCCATCTTCCCCCTCCTCTCAATGAACCACTTGTATCAAATCACTAAGATTTTTCCCTTGAAACCCTTCCCACTTCTTTTTCATGTCTGAGGCAGACTGACTGAGTCATAAAGGCAATATTTATTGTCCTCCTGTTCTCGGGGCCTCCGGGCTGTTAGGGGTATAAAGCCTGTAGGCTTCCATCAGCCACTCTAGAAAGGAAGGCAGACATTCTCTTAGCCTGAAAATTCTCACTGACCTTAGATAAATTCATAGGTTTCCTAGCTCTTCCGCAGAGGGTCATGTAAGAGCAATGGGTGATACCTGGTAAAGCCCTCTGGGCCTTGCTAGGAATTGAGATCCCACATTGTTGGTGTAGTGGCCAAAAGAGTTTCTCTCAAGTGGGGAGTGCCCGCTCGCTGACCATCAGGTTCACTGACTGCTTACTGGGCCTCTGTCTGGAAGGGCTACCCTCCTCCGTTGTGAACAGCACCTGGAAAAGTTGTTGGCAAGCATTCCAGGTGGGCTGATGAGTATGGAAGTCATACCAGTACTAGTGTGTGTGGGGGGCTGCTTGTTAGGGGTGGGGGTGAGGTTGTGGGGCCGGTGGGGGAGGGAGTGACTCAATAAGGGCCTGTTAGAAGTTTTCTATTTCTGGACCCTAGAAACCTTATAGGGCGGGGGTTGAAAGAAAGGGTTTGAAGCCAGCTCTCCCACTCTCAGAGTTCTCCTGCAAAATGGGATAAAGCCGATTAGGGGAGAGAGATCGTGAGGGGAGGGGAGGGGAGGGGAGGGGAGGGGAGGGGAGGGGAGAGGAAGGGTGGGGGAGGGGTGGGGGAGGGGTGGGGGTGGGTGATGGGGAGGGATGGCCTCCACCTATGTGGTTTTGGGAACTTGGACCGTTTGTTTTTCCGGTCCTTCCATGTTTCCTGAAACCTTGGAAACAAGGGCCCTTTCTTTGCGGGAGGGAGTAAGTCTTTTATATTTGCAGGCTTCTTAGTGGCAATGTCAGCCCACACTTGAAGTAACGGGATCAGATCGGGATATCCTGGTTCCCTTTAACCATAACTATGAACTCTTAGTAATAGGGGATGGGAAAACTAGTCTTGCGTGGGTCAATCAGGGACTCCTTCTGCCCCATCACTTTTAAACAAATTGTAGAGTCTCCAAGCTTTTGGGTTGAAACCACATCCTCTTGGTGAATGCCGAGAGCAGGGGTCCTCAAACTACAACCTGTGGGCCACATGCAGACAGCCGAGGACGTTGATCCTTTCTGCCGGGTGTATGTGCCCCATTTATTTTTTTTTTTTGAACTTCAAATCAATATGTGCAGTGTGCACATGAATTTGTTCGTAATATTTGTTTTTTTAAACTATAGTCTTTCCTTCAAAAGGCCTGAGGGATAGTGAACTGGCCCCCTGGGTAAACAGTTTCAGGACCCCTGCCCTAAGGTATCCTGGACTTAGGGGTTATTAATCTCCCAGCCCCGAAACATCCCTGAACATTCTACCCGTTGTAGGAGGCACCATGGGAATTTGGACCCCGGGTAATTTACAAGCCTTTACTCCAATTGAACCCAAGAAAATTCAAAATGACTTAGGCAGTTACTCTATTTTGGTCACTTTTGACTCGTCCTGCACTAGCCCATTATTTCCATTGAACTCTATAACGCGAAGCATGATGTTTTCGTAACATTAAAAATGTATATATTAATACATATATATATATTTATAACTATGAAAGTCCACAACAAAAAGAAAATTTTTTCCCAAAATTAAAATTGAAGCGTTATAGGGTTAAAAAGAAGGATGGGTCTGATCAGCGTGTCCAAGACCTTAGCATCATAAATGAATCAGTGATCCGACTGCACCTAGTAGTGCCCAAACCTGTGCCCTCCTAGGGGAAAGTGTGAATGCTTTTATCCCTCTTCCTGTACTTCCAATGAACAAACACACATGTCTGGTAATCCTAAGATTTTTTTTGTTTCCTGTGACACTCACCTAATTTCAAGGCCACTGCCACCTCATAAGCTTAGCCTTGTCGTAGTCAAACTGTACACCTTTTAGACCGTTTGTTTTTCTCAGACGTTATCGGGTGATTAAAGCTTCTGAACCAAGTGTGCCAGGTCCACGACTACCATCTCCTGGACCACCTCAACCTTATCCATCCTGGATAAAGTTGCCCTCAATGGACAACCCCTCCCAGCAGTGTAGGAAGGGTATGGACCCAAAGCCCCACTTCGCCCCTTTTGCCAGCAGGAAGTAGCTAGAGATGTCGTCGCCCAGTACCCCAAAGATTTGGGTCCATATCTCTTCAGGGGGGCAAATGTTAGGTAGCTATGCTAGGGACTGGGGCATCCGTTATGCATGCCCATAGGGCCAAGAAAAGAGCCCAGTTAGGAGAGGCACCCTGTGCATGCTCAGAGGTCCAGATTTCTGGCCATGAAGGGGAGGTCACCTGGGTGGTTCCTGTACCTGGATTGACCAATCTAGGCCATGTAAATTCAATTCAGCCACTGGGGTCGGCCAGACTTGCCCACCACGCCTCCCTAACGCTCATAAAACTCTCTTGAGTGCAGACCAGGCTTCTGCATGATTTCTCTCACACTCAGGAAGGCTCTTTGGAGGCAGCTGGGCTGCACAAGAGTGGCTGGTGGATACTGTTCAGATGCATGGCTTTCTGCTTGCAAGGGTTTTTGTCTCAGCTGACTGGAAGGGAGGAGGTAGTACGTCTGGATCACAGAGTATCCATGTCCACAAACGAGGCTGCTCATTCCACTGTCCTGGAAGTGCTTTATGAAAACCCTCTGCTTTGCAATGTCACTCCTTGTAGATTAGAGTGGGAGGGGCTGGGACCAAGGTATGCTGCCTCTTGCTCCCAGTTGCAGGTTTCTGGATGCTGATTGTATCTCTTACAGCATCAGTTAGTGGGCTTGTTGTCTGCCTCAGGCTTTGTTCACGGAGATCCTCCAGCTAGGTGGTGGTGTATGCACATGAGCAGAGGCTTCCTGCCAATCCCCCATGAGTAGTAGAGCTCCCATGGTGTGGACTCCATGAAAGCCTTGCCCCAGGCAGCACGCTTACAAAGGAGGGTGGGCCCTGCAGGACAGAAGACCATTCCCCCTGTGGAATGGCCTCAGAGATCCACCTCCCTCTCTGGCCAGCTGCTGGGGCTGTGGGTCCTAAGCATCATGGCTGACTCAGTAATAGACACAGGGTGAGGCCACTCCAGTAGCTGTTTTGACTGGTCTCATCCAGCCTGAGATCATCCTTGCATGAGCCCTCTGCCAAGATTATTTTTGTTTCTTTTATGATCTTTTCATTAGTGGCTCCTACAACACTAACCGCAATCCATAAATACATCATCTGTTTGAAGCACATCTGTACATTAATTGCCCTCCTTATTCACAAAATATCCACTCTCCACCCAAGCCCCTGGCCTCAGCTCCTCATTTTTCCCCCCTCAATGCCCGCCACCCATCCCTCATCAATCCTTGGAAATGTACTAATTCTTTTGTCATATCTTCACCCACCTTTCTTTTGAGGTCAATGAAGATCCTTGTAATCGGTTCCCACTTTCCATCCTGCCCTTCCTCCACCCTCCCAGTATCTCCACTCATAACACTGGTAAAGGGCCCATCCACTCTGGATTCCCCGTGTTTGAAATTCCTATCGGTACTAGAATACCTTCTCTAGTTTGGCCAGATTAGTATGGTAGAACTGGGATCATGATAGTGGGGCAAGAGGAAGCATTAAGAACTAGAGGAAAGTTGTGTTTCATCTTTGCTGTCTCATACCCTGTATTCTTTAATCTCCACTCTGAGTTCCTTCTGTAAGGGGATGTCCAGTGCACTGCAAATAGGTTTTGGGTCTATACCCGGCAGTCCCCTCTCATTCTCCATGATAAGATTTTTTTGTTCTCATGATGCCTCTTGCCTTATCCCTTTAAAACTTTGTGATCACACAGGCTGGTATGCTTTCTCCATGTGGGCTCTGTTGCTTCAGAGCCAGATGGCTGTTTCTTTACCCTCAAGCCTTTAAGACCCCACACGCTATATCTTTAGGTAGCTGGACACCATCGGATTTCTTCACCACATTTGCTTATGCAGCCGCTTTGTGGTCAGTGATTGTGTAGGAAAGGTGAGCATCTTAGAATGCCAATTTTATAAAACAGTGTTCTTGCAATGAGGGATTCCTTGAGCGGAGGCCCTATGTCCATCTGCTACCTCAATACTAAATCTATAAACATATGGACATAGATCTATTTCCCCATGCCCCTTTGTAAATATATGTACATATGTACATGCCTTTTTTTAGACGTCTATAACTGGCCCTTGCTTCCCAGCTCACTCTTCTATACCCTTTGATTTTCCTCTTGTGCCCACTGACATGCTCAGTCTTCCTTTGGGTTTCAGTAATTCCTCTTGGTTACATTACCTTTGATCACGCCCTACCAGGCCTCCTACATCCCCCTCACTACCATTTTCCATCACTTGTTGTACCCTTGTCTCTGGGTTTCTTTACACCACTCCCTTTCCCCCCACCCTCCTCACTCCCATGCCCAATGGAAAGGGCCGGTCACATGTTTACTCCTCCAGATTCTTCATCCAGCCTCTCTTAATTAGACAGACCTGTAAAGGTAATAACATGCACAAAACAAGACTGAGCTAAACCAAGCAGCAAAAAGAAAAACAAACAAAAATGAAAACAAAACCCAACCCAAATCCAATGACACTAAAAGAAAACAACACTAACCAGAAAGAAAAGTACAAGGACTGTGTGGTGAACTTTAGGAGTGTTTTCCAGTCCAGTCTGTGGGGGCACCGAACCCTGACCACAAAGTCCACCTTTGGCATTCCCCGGGGACTTTGATGCTCCATTTTCTTTCTCTTCCTCTGACTCTCTTAGTATCATGCCTCGAAGTGGCAGGGTCAGTTGGGGCGCAGTTCCCACACTGTGTGTCCAGTGTTGTCCCCTCTAAGGCTATGGGTCTTTGAGGGACGTTTCTCATCGTGGGGCTGCCCATGTGGTCTTCTCTGTGGATTGGCTTCTCTGATTGGGAACATCATCCTCAAGGTGTATTGGGCCAGGGTGTGCTCCATTCTTCCCTCCTCCCCCTTGTCCTGCCCTGTGTTCTCTGATCAGATATGTCCCTCTCCGCGAGCTGCAGATCCGGTGCCATCCTGTGAAATACAATCTTTTGGGGCTGCAAGGATGTGGGGGGGGGTGGGTGTCAGCTCAGATCTTTTGAGAGTCCAGGAGATATTGACTGCTCGATGGGCACAGTTCTGTGGGGCACCGTGCTCTTGGTCCAGACGCTGGTTTGAATATGACTTTGTTGTTAACCAGTTGTGTGTCTCTGGGTGAACTCCCGTGTGTTTTTGAGTGAGTTTTCTAATCTGCAAAGTAAATGTACAGGATTATGCAGACTCCCATGTCAGCAAGTTATCCAGAGGAGTTAATCAGAGACTGTTTCATATAGTGTGTACCTGCGCGCCGCATTCTAGACCTGGGATGGCAATTATGAGCTCAGGATAGAGATGGTGTCCAGCAGGTAACATACGTGGCTCCATATTGAAACAGGAAGCCCACTGTGGAGATTTGGTCCTTCCGTTGATGGCCACCGGCCACCTAGTCTTCTCCTGCTATAACTGCTTCACTGGCTCAGCAGCTGAGCCAGAAGCCAGTGATATCATAACCAGGTGGCTAACTGGGCCAAAGGGCTGATAGATATTTGTTATCTTGTTGTCTTGGGAAACCCACCTACCCTCCATGCAAACCTTCTGGTGTGAGTTATCTGTGGAAGGAATCATGGGCTCACAGTAATTCACATCTTTCTTCTTGAAAATGTGCCCATATTCCTTTCTGAACCTGAGAAGGTGGCCCCTGTGTCCACCAAGAAATTTACTGCCTGGCCTCCTACTTGGAGAGTTAGCCTGGGCTTTTGGCGGCGAAGCGAAACAGAGCCCTGACCCCTTCATTGAGCTTCTTCAAGCATTATTGTCTCTTGCTTGGGTCTTTCTACGTGCAGATGAGGCCCATCCACTCTAGTGGAGGGTCGTGCACCTCTCCTGGGGTTTTCAAGGCACTGATTTTTCCAGTGTCCTTCTTTCCTGCAGTAGGCACATTGGTCCTTCCCCATGGCTTGGCGGTGCCCACAGGTTAGTCTCTCCGTGAGTGAGCCATGCTCTCCTTTTCCTGAGTCTCTGGGGTATCTCATGGCAATTACGATTATTTTAGCTAGCTTCTTTGTCTCTGTCGTGCTAGGGTCATCTCTGTTGTTATACACTCAATGAGCCATTTGTACCAAATCGTTAAGGTTTTCCCTTCAAACCCTTCCCACTTCGTTGTCATGTCTGAGGCAGACTGACTGAGTAATAAAGGCAATACTTATTGCCCTCCTGTTCTCAGTGCCTCCGGGCCGTTAGGGGTATAAAGCCCGTAGGCTTACATCAGCCACTCTAGAAAGGCAGGCAGACATTCTCTTATAGGAACCTGAAAATTCTCACTGACCTTAGATAAATTCATAGGTTTCCTAGCTCTTCCGCAGAGTGTCATGTAACAGCAACGGGTGATACCTGGTAAAGCGCTCATGGCCTTGCTAGGAATTGAGATCCCACATTGTTGGTGTAGTGGCCAAAAGAGTTTCTCTCAAGTGGGGAGTGCCCGCTCGCTGACCATCAGGTTCACTGACTGCTTACTGGGCCTCTGTGTGGAAGGGCTACCCTTCCTCCATTGTGAACAGCACCTGGAGAAGTTGCTGGCAATCATTCAAGGTGGGCTAATGAGTATGGAAGAAATACCAGTACTAGTGTGTGTGGGGGGCTGCTGGTTAGGGGTGTGGGTGAGGTTGGGGGGCCGGTGTGGGAGGGAGTGACTCAATAACGGCCTGTTAGAAGTTTTCTATTTCTGACCCCTAGAAACCTTATAGGGCGGGGGTGGAACCAAAGGGTCTGAAGCCAGCTCTCACACTCCCAGAGTTCTCTTGCAAAATGGGATAAAGCCGATTAGGGGAGAGAGATCGGGAGGGGAGGGGAGCGGAAAGGAGGGGGAAGGGGAGGGGGTTGGGGAGGGGGAAAGTGAGGGAGGGCCTCCACCTATGTGGTTTTGGGAACTTGGACCGTTTCTTTTTCCGGTGCCATGTTTCCTGAAACCTTGGAAACAAGGACCCTTTCTTTGAGGGAGGAAGTCTTTTATATTTGCAGGCTTCTTAGTGGCAAAGTCAGCCCACACTTGAATTAAAGGGATCAGATCGGGATGTCCTGGTTCCCCTTAACCATAACTATGAACTCTTAGTAATAGGGGATGGGAAAATTAGTCTTGCGTGGGTCAATCAGGGACTCCTTCTGCCCCATCACTTTTAAACAAATTGTAGAGTCTACAAGCTTTTGGGTTGAAACAACATCCTCTTGGTGAACGCCTAGAGCTGGAGTCCTCAAACTACAACCTGTGGGCCACATGCAGAGAGCCGAGGACATTGATCCTTTCTGACGTTTGTATGTGCCCCATTAATTTTTTTTTGAACTTCAAATCAAGATGTGCAGTGTGCACATGAATTTGTTCGTAATTTTTGTTTTTTTTTAAACTCTAGTCTGTCCCTCCAATGGCCTGAGGGACAGTGAACTGGCCCTTTGGGTAAACAGTTTCAGGACCGCTGCCCTAAGGTATCCTGGACTTAGAGGTTACTAATCTCCCAGCCCTGAAACATCCCTGAACATTCTACCCATTGTAGGAGGCACCATGGGAATTTGGACCCCGGGTAATTTACAAGCCTTTACTCCAATTGAACCCAAGAAAATTCAAAATGACTTAGGCAGTTACTCTATTTGGTCACTTTTGACTCCTCCTGTACTAGCCCATTATTTACATTTAACTCTATAACGCGGAGAATGATGTTTTCATAACATTTAAAAATGTATATATTCATATATATATATATATTTATAACTATGAAAGTCCACAACAATAAGGAAATAATTTTTTCCCTAAATTAAACGTGATGCGTTATAGGGAAAAAAGAAGGATGGGTCTTATCAGCGGGTCCAATACGTTAACATCATAAATGTGTCAGTGATCCCACTGCACCTAGTAGTGCCCAAACCTGTGCCCTCCTAGGGGAAAGTGTGAATGCTTTTATCCCTCTTCCTGTATTTCCAATGAACAAACACACATGTCTGGTAATCCTAAGATTTTTTTTGTTTCCTGTGACACTCACCTAATTTCAAGGCCACTGCCACCTCACAAGCTTAGCCTTGTCGCATTCAAAATGTTCACCTTTTTGACAGTTTGTTTTTCCCAGAAGTTATCGGGTGACTAAAGCTTCCGAACCAAGTGTGCCAGCTCCACGACTACCATCTCCTGAACCACCTCAACCTTATCCATCCTGGATAAAGTTGCCCTCAATGGACAACCCCTCCCAGCAGTGTAGGAAGGGTATGGACCCAAAGCCCCACTTTGCCCCTTTTGCCAGCAAGAAGTAGCTAGAGATATGGTCGCCCAGTACCCCAAAGATTTGGGTCCATATCTCTTCAGGGGGGCAAATGTTAGGTAGCTATGCTAGGGACTGGGGCATCCGTTATGCATGCCCATAGGGCCAGGATAAGAGCCCAGTTAGGAGAGGCACCCTGTGCATGCTCAGAGATCCAGGTTCTGGCCATGAAGGGGAGGTACACCTGGGTGGGTCCTGTACCTGGATTGACCAACCTAGGCCATGTAAATTAAATTCATCCACTGGGGTCCGCCAGGCTTCCCCACCACACCTCCCTAACGCTCATAAAACTCACGTGAGTGACTGACCAGGCTTCTGCGTGATTTCTCTGTCACTCAGGAAGGCTCTTTGTAGGCAGTAAGGCTGCACATGAGTGGCTGGTGGATACTGTTCAGATGCATGGCTTTCTGCTTGCAAGGGTTTTTGTCTCAGCTGACTGGAAGGGAGGAGGTAGTACGTCTGGATCACAGAGTATCCATTTCCACAAATGAGGCTGCTAATTCCACGGTCCTGGCAGTGCTTTATGAAAACGCTCTGCTTTGCAATGTCACTCCTTGTAGATTAGAGTGGGAGGGGCTGGGACCAAGGTATGCTGCCTTTTACTCCCAGTTGCAGGTTTCTGGATGCTGATTGTATCTCTTACAGCATCAGTTAGTGGGCTTGTTGTCCCTCAGGCTTTGTTCACAGAGATCCTCCAGCTAGTTGGTGGTGAGTGCGCATGAGCAGAGGCTTCCTGCCAATCCCCCATGAGTAGTAGAGCTCCCATGGTGTGGACTCCATGTAAGCCCTGTCCCAGAGAGCACGCTTACATAGGAGGGTGGGCCCTGCAGGAAAGAGGACCATTCCCCCTGTGGAATGGCCTCAGAGACCCACGTCCCTCACTAGCCAGCTGCTGGGGCTGTGGGCCCTAAGCTTCATGCCTGACTCAGGAATTGACACAGGGTGAGGCGACTCCAGTAGCTGTTTTGACTGGTCTAATCCAGCCTGAGATCATCCTTGCATGAGCCCTCTGCCCAGATTATTTTTGTTTCTTTTATGATCTTTTCATTAGTGGCTCCTACAACACTACCCACAAAATATATATACATCAGCTGTTTGATGCACATCTGTACATTAAGTGCCCTCATTATTCTCAAAATATCTACTCTTCACCCAAGCCCCTGGGCTCAGCTCCTCATTTTTCCCCCCTCAATGCCCGCCACCCATCCCTCATCAATCCTTTGAAATGTACTAATTCTTTTGTCATATCTTCACCCACCTTTCTTTTGAGGTCAATGAAGATCCTTGTAATCGGTACCCACTTTCCATTCTGCCCTTCCTCCACCCTCCCAATATCTCCACTCATAACACTGGTCCTAAAGGGCCCATCCACCCTGGATTCCCCGTGTTTGAAATTCCTATCGGTACTAGAATACCTTCTCTAGTTTGGCCAGATTAGTATGGTAGAACTGGGATCATGATAGTGGGGCAAGAGGAAGCATTAAGAACTAGAGGAAAGTTGTGTTTCATCTTTGCTGTCTCATAACCTGTATTCTTTAATCTCCTCTCTGAGATTCTTCTGTAAGGGGATTTCCAGTGCACTGCAAATAGGTTTTGGTTCTATACCCGGCAGTCCCCTCTCATTTTCCATGATAAGTTTTATTCGTTTTCATGATGCCTGTTGCCTTATCCCTTTGAAACTTTGTGATCACACAGCCTGGTATGCTTCCTACATGTGGGCTCTGTTGCTTCTGAGCTACATGGCTGCTTCTGTACCTTCAAGACTTTAAGACCCCACACGCTATATCTTTTGGTAGCTGGAAACCATCGGCTTTCTTCACCACATTTGCTTATGCAGCCGCTTTGTGCTGAGTGATCGTGTAGGGAAGGTGAGCATTGTAGAATGCCAAATTAATAGAACACTGTTCTTGCAATGAGGGAGTCCTTGAGCCGAGGCCCTATGTCCATCTGCCTACTTAATACTAAATCTATAAACATATGGACATAGATCTATTTCCCCATGCCTCTTTGAAAATATATGTACATGACTTTATTTAGACGTCTATAACTGGCCCTTGCTTCCCAGCTCACTCTTCTATACCCTTTGATTTTCCTCTTGTGCCCACTGCCATGCTCAGCCTTCCTTTGGGTTTCAGTAATTCCTCTTGGTTACATTACCCTTGATTATGCCCTACCAGGCCTCCTACATCCCCCTAATCACCGATTTCCATCACTTGTTGTTCCCTTGTCTCTGGGTTTCTTTACACCACTCCCTTTACCCCCAGCGTGCTCACTCCCATGCCCAATGAAAGGGCCGGTCACATGTTTACTCCTCCAGATTGTTCATCCAGCCTCTCTTAATTAGACAGACCTGTAAAGGTAATAACATGCACAAAACAAGACTGAGCAAATCCAAGCAGCAAAAAGAAAAAAAACATACAAAAATGAAAACAAAACCCAACCAAAATCCAATGACACTAAAAGAAAACAACACTAACCAAGAAAGAAAAGTACAAGGACTGTGTGGTGAACTTTAGGAGTGTTTTCCAGTCCAGTCTGTTGGGGCACCGAGCCCTGACCACAAAGTCCACCTTTGGCATTCCCCGGGGACTTTGATGCTCCATTTTCTTTCTCTTCCGCTGCACTCTCTTAGTGTCATGCCTCGATGTGGCAGGATCAGTTCGGGCGCAGTTCCCACACTGTGTCTCCAGTGTTGTCCACTCTTGGGCTATGGGTCTTTGAGGGACGTTTCTCATCGTGGGGCTGCCCATGTGGTCTTCTCTGTGGACTGGCTTCTCTGATTGGGAACATCATCCTCAAGGTGTAGAGGGCCAGGATGTGCTCCATTCTCCCCTCCTCCCCCTTGTTCTGCCCTGTGTTCTCTGATCAGATATGTCCCTCTCCGCGAGCTTCAGATCCGGTGCCATCCTGTGAAATACAATCTTTGGGGGCTGCAAGGATGTGGGGGATGGGTGGCAGCTCAGATCTTTTGAGAGTCCAGGAGATATTGACTGCTTGATGGGCACAGTTCTTTGCGGCACCGTGCTCTTGGTGCAGACGCTGGTTGTGAATATGACTTTGTTGTTAACCAATTGTGTGTCTCTGGGTCAACTTCTGTGTGTTTTTAAGTGAGTTTTCTCATCTGGAAAGTAAATGTACTGGATTATCCAGACTCCCATGTCAGCAAGTTATCCAGAGGAGTTAATCAGAGACTGTTTCATATAGTGTGTACCTGCGCGCCGCATTCTAGACCTGGG
Source organism: Tenrec ecaudatus (assembly GCF_050624435.1). Classification (NCBI taxonomy): domain Eukaryota; kingdom Metazoa; phylum Chordata; class Mammalia; order Afrosoricida; family Tenrecidae; genus Tenrec; species Tenrec ecaudatus. The sequence goes on along the minus strand of NW_027457552.1, from coordinate 1,434,707 downwards.
ATGGCAATTATGAGCTCAGGATAGAGATGGTGTCCAGCAGGTGACATACGTGGCTCCATATTGAAACAGGAAGCCCACTGTGGAGATTTGGTCCTTCAGTTGATGGCCACTGGCCACCTAGTCTTCTCCTGCTATAACTGCTTCACTGGCTCAGCAGCTGAGCCAGGAGCCAGTGATATCATAACCAGGTGGCTAACTGGGACAAAGGGCAGATAGATATTTGTTATCTTGTTGTCTTGGGAAGCCCACCTAACCTCCATGAAAACCTTCTGGTGTGAGTGATCTGTGGAAGGAATCATAGGCTCACAGTAATTCACATCTTTCTTCTTGAAAATGTGCCCGTATTCCTTTCTGAACCTGAGAAGGTGGCCCCGGTGTCCACCAAGAAATTTACTGGCTGGCCCCCTACAAGGAGAGTTAGCCTGGGCTTGGTGGCGAAGGGAAAAAGAGCTCTGACCCCTTCATTCAGCTTCTTCAAGCATTATTGTCTCTTGCTTGGTTTTTCTAGGTGCAGATGAGGCCCGTCCACTCTAGTGGAGGGTCGTGCACCTCTCCTGGGGTTTCAAGACACTGATTTTTCCAGTGTCCTTCTTTTCTGCAGTAGGCACATTGATCCTTCCCCATGGCTTGGCGGTGCCCACAGGTTAGTCTCTCCGTGAGTGGGCCATGCTCTCCTTTTCGTGAGTCTCTGGGGTCTCTCATGGCAATTACTAGTATTTTAGCTAGTTTCTTTGTCTCTGTCATGCTAGGGTCATCTCTGTTGTTATACACTCAATGAGCCACTTGTACCAAATCACTAAGATTTTTCCGTTCAAACCCTTCCAACTTCTTTTTCATGTCTGAGACAGACTGACTGAGAAATAAAGGCAATACTTATTGCCCTCCGGTTCTCGGGGCCGTTAGGGGTATAAAGCCCGTAGGCTTACATCAGCTACTCTAGAAAGGCAGGCGGACATTCTCTTATAAGAGCCCGAAAGTTCTCACTGACCTTAGATACAGTCATAGGTTTCCTAATTCTTCCGCAGAGGGTCATGTAAGAGCAATGGGTGATACCTGGTAAAGCCCTCTGGGCCTTGCTAGGAATTGAGATCCCACATTGATCCGTAGTGGCCAAAGGAGTTTCTCTCAAGTGGGGAGTGCCCGCTCGCTGACCATCAGGTTCACTGACTGCTTACTGGGCCTCTGTCTTGAAGGGCTACACTTCCTCCGTGGTGAACAGCACCTGGAGAAGTTGCTGGCAATCATACAGGTGGGCTGATGAGTATGGAAGACATACCAGTACTAGTGTGTGGGGGGGCTGCTGGTTGGGGGTGGGGGTGAGGTTGGTGGGGGCGGTGGGGGAGGGAGTGACCCAATAAGGGCCTGTTAGAAGTTTTCTATTTCTGGACCCTAGAAAACTTATAGGGCGGGGTTGGAACCAAAGGGTCTGAAGCCAGCTCTCCCACTCCCAGAGTTCTCCTGCAAAATGGGATAAAGCCGATTAGGGGATGGAGATCGGGAGGGGAGGGGAGGGGAAGATGGGGGAGAGGGAGGTGGTGGGGGAGGGGGTAGGGGAGGGATGGCCTCCACCTATGTGGTTTTGGGAACTTGGACCGTTTGTTTTTCCGGTCCTGCCATGTTTCCTGAAACCTTGGAAACAAGGACCCTGTCTTTGAGGGAGGGAGTAAGTCTTATATTTGCAGGCTTCTTCGTGGCAATGTCAGCCCACACTTGAATTAAAGGGATCAGATCGGGATGTCCTGGTTCCCCTTAACCATAACTATGAACTCTTAATAATAGGGGATGGGAAAACTAATCTTGCGTGGGTCAATCAGGGACTCCTTCTGCCCCATTACTTTTAAACAAATTGTAGTGTCTCCAAGCTATTGGATGAAAACCACATCCTCTTGGTGACCGCCTAGAGCATGGGTCCTCAAACTACAGCCTATGGGCCACATGCAGACAGCCGAGGACATTGAGCCTTTCTGCCGGGTGTATGTGACGCATTTATTTTTCTTTGAACTTCAAATCAAGATGTGCATGGTGCACATGAATTTTTTCATAATTTTTGTTGTTTTTTTAACTATAGTCTGCCCCTCCAATAGCCTGAGGTACAGTAAACTGGCCCCCTGGGCACTTGGACTATGTAGGTTAACTACCGGGCACTTGCACTATCTAGGTTACCGAACGGGCATTTGGACTATGTAGGTAACCTAGCGGGCACTTGGACAGTCTAGGTTACCTAGCGGGCACTTGGACTTCTAGGTTAACGAACGGGCACTTGGACTATGTATGTTGCATAGCGGGCAATTGGACTATCTAGGTTAGGTAACGGGCACTTGGACTATCTAGGTTACCTAGCGGGAATTTGGACTATGTAGGTTACCTAGCGGACACTTGGACAATCTAGGTTACCTAACGGGCACTTGGACCATCTAGGTTTCTTAGCGGGCACTTGGACTATGTAGGTTAACTAGCGGGCACTTGGACTATATAGGTTACCTAGAGGGCCCTTGGACTATGTAGGTTACGTAGCGGGCACGTGGACTATCTAGGTTAACGAACGTGCACTTGGACTATGTAGGTAACCTAGCGGACAATTGGACAGTCTAGGTTACCTAGCGGGCACTTGGACTATATAGGTTAACGAAAGGGCACTTGGACTATGTAGGTTACCTAGCGGGCACTTGGATTATCTAGGTAAGCTAACAGGAACTTGGAATATCTAGGTTACCTAGCGGGCACTTGGACTATGTAGGTTACATTGCGGGCACTTGTACTATCTAGGTTACCTAAATGTAACTTGTACTATGTAGGTTAACTAGTGGACACTTGGACTATCTAGGTTAACTAGTGGGCACTTGGAATATCTAGGTTAACTAGCGGGCCCTTGGACTATGTAGGTTAACTAGCGGGCACTTGGACTATCTTGGTTAACTAGCGGGCACTTGGACTATCTAGGTTAACTAGCGGGCACTTGCACAATGCAGGTTCCCTAGCGGGCACTTTGACTATGTAGGTTCCCTAGCGGGCACTTGGACTATATAGGTTCCCTACGGGCACTTGGACTATCTAGGTACCCTAACGGGCACTTGGAATATGTAGGTTCCCTATCGGGCAATTGGACTATGTAGGTTCCTCAGCGGGCACTTGGACTATGTAGGTTCCCTATCAGGCACATGGACTATGTAGGTTAACTAGCGAGCACGTGGATGATCAATGTTAACTAGTGGGCACTTTGACTATCTAGGTTAACTAGCGGGCAATTGGACTATCTAGGTTAATTAGCGTGCACTTGTACAATGCAGCTTCCCTAGCGGGCACTTGGACTATGTAGGTTCCCTACGGGCACTTGGACCATCTAGGTTCCCTAACGGGCACTTGGACTATGTAGGTTCCTCAGAGGGCACTTGGACTATGTAGGCTAACTAGGGGGCCCTTGGACGATCTAGGTTACCTAGCGGGTACTTGAACTATCTAGGTTAACTAGCGCGCACTTGCACTCTTTAGGTTACCTAGCGGGCACTTGGACTATGTACGTTCCCTAGCGGGCACTTGGAATATCTATGTGAACTAGCGGGCACTTGGAATATGTAGGTTAACTAGTGGACACTTGCACTATGTAGGTTACCTAGCAGGCACTTGGACTATCTAGGTTAACTAGTGTGCACTTGGATTATGTAGGTTCCTTAGCAGGCACTTGGACTATCTAGGTTACGTAGCGGGCATTTGGTATATAGGTTAACTAGCGGGCACTTGGACTATGTAGTTTAACTAGAGGACACTTGGACTATCTAGGTTAACTTGTGGGCCCTTGGACTATGTAGGTTAACTAGCGGGCACTTGGACAATCTAGGTTAACTAGCAGGCATTTGGACGATCTAGGTTAACTAGCGGGCACTTGGACTATGTAGGTTAACTAGAGGACACTTGGACTATCTAGGTTAACTTGTGGGCCCTTGGACTATGTAGGTTAACTAGCGGGCACTTGGACAATCTAGGTTAACTAGCAGGCATTTGGACGATCTAGGTTAACTAGCGGGCACTTGGACTATCAAAGTTAACAAGTGAGCCCTTGGACTATGTAGGTTAACTAGCGGGCCCTTGGACTATCTAGGTTACCTAGCGAGCACTTGGACTATCTAGGTTACCTAGCGGGCACTTGGACTTTCTAGGTTACCTAGTGGGCACTTGGACTATCTAGGTTAACTAACGGGCACTTGGTATGTGCAGGTAACCTAGAGGGCACTTGGACTGTCTAGGTTACCTAGCGGGCACTTGGACTTCTAGGTTAACGACGGGCACTTGGACTATGTAGGTTGCTTAGCGGGCACTTGGACTATCTAGGTTAGGTAACGGGCACTTTGAGTATCTAGGTTACCTAGCGGGAACTTGGACAATGTAAGTTACCTAGCGGGCACTTTGACTATCTAGGTTACATAGCGGGCACTTGGACTATGTAGGTTAACTAACGAGTACTTGGACTCTAGGTTACCTAGCGGGCCCTTTGACTATGTAGGTTTCCTAGCGGGTACTTGGACTATCTAGGTTAACGAACGGGCACTTGGACTATGTATGTAACCTAGCGGGCACTTGGACAGTCTAGGTTACCTAGCGTGCACTTGGACTATCTAGGTTAACGAACGGGCACTTGGACTATATAGGTTACCTAGCGGGCACTTGGAGTATGTAGGATCCCTATCGGACATTTGAACTACTTAGGCCAACTAGCGGGCACTTGGACTATCTAGGTTAACTAGCGGGCACTTGGACTATCTAGGTCAACTAGCGGGCCCTTGTACTATGTAGGTTAACTAGCGAGCACTTGGACTATCTAGGTTAACTAGCGGACCTTGGACTACGTAGGTTAACTAGCGGGCACTTGGATGATCAATGTTAACTAGCGGGGCCCTTGGACTATCTAGGTTAGCTAACAGGCACTTGGACTAAGTACGTCCCCTAGTGGGCACTTGGACACTCTAGGTTAACTAACGGGCACTAGGACTATCTAGGTTAACGAGCGGGCACTTGGACTATCTAAGTTACCTAGCTGGACCTTGGACTATGAAGGTTCCCTAGCGGGCACTTGGATTATCTAGGTTACCTAGCGGGCACTTGGACTATGAAGGTCAACTAGCGGGCCCTTGGACTATCTAGGTTAGCTAACTGGCACTTGGACTATGTAGGTTAACTAGCGGACACTTGGATTATGTAGGTTACCTAACGGGCACTTGGACAATGCAGGTAACCTAGCGGGCACTTGGACTGTCTAGGTTACCTAGCGGGCACTTGGACTTCTATGTTAACGAACGGGCACTCGGACTATGTAGGTTGCCCAGCGGGCAATTGGACGATCTAGGATAGGTAACGGGCCCTTGACTATCTAGGTTACCTAGCGGGAACTTGGACTATGTAGGTTACCTAAGGGCACTTGGACTATGTAGGTTAACTAGCGGACACTTGGACAATCTAGGTTAACTAGCGGGCACGTGGACTATCTAGGTTAACTAAGGGGCCCTTCGACTATGTAGGTTAACTAGCGGGCACTTGGACTATCTAGGTTACCTAGCGGACACTTGGTCTATGTACATACCCTAGCGGGCACTTGGACTATCTGGGTTACCTAGCGGGCACTTGGACTATCTAGGTTAACAAACGGGTAATAGGACAATCTAGGTTACCTAGCGGGCACTTGGACTATGTAGGTCAACTAGCGGGCCCTTGGACTATGTAGGTTAACTAGCGGGCCTTTGGACTATGTAGGTGAACTAGTGGGCACTTGGATTATCTAAGTTACCTAGCGGGCACTTGAACTATGTAGGTTAACTAGTGGGCCCTTAGACTATCTAGGTTAGCTAATGGTCACTTGGACTATGTAGGTTAATTAGCGGGTACGTGGACTATGTAGGTTCCCTAGCGGGCATTTGGAGTATATAGATAACCTAGCGGGCACTTGGACTTTGTAGGTTACCTAGCGGGCACTTGGACTATCTAGGTTACCTAGCGGGCACTTGGATGATACAGGTTCCCTAGCCAGCACTAAGACTATTGGTTCCCTAACGGGCACTTGGACTATGTAGGTTCCCTAAAGGGCACTTGGACTATATAGGTTTCTATCGGGCACTTGGACTATGTAGGTTAACTAGCGGGCACATGGACTATCTAGGTTACCTAGCGGGCACTGAGACTATCTAGGTTACCTAGCGGGCACTTGGACTATGTAGGTTAGCTAGAAGGCATTTGGACTATCAAGGTTACCTAGCGGGCTCTTGGACTATGTAGGTTACCAGCGGGCACTTGGACTATCTAGGTAAACGAAGTTGCACTTGGGCTATGTAGGTAACCTAACGGGCACTTGGACTGTCTAGGTTACCTAGCGGGCACTTGGACTATCTAGGTTAACGAACGGGCACTTGGACTATGTAGGTTAACTAGCGGACACTTGGACTATCTAGATTAGCTAACGGGCAATTGGACTATCAAGGTTACCTAACGGGCACTTGGACTATGTAGGTTACCTAGCGGGCAATTGGACTATCTAGGTTACCTAGCAGGCACTTTGACTATCTTGGTTAACTAAGGGGCACTTGAACTATGTAGGTTGCCAAGCGAGCACTTGGACTATGTAGGTTCCCTAGCGGGCGCTTGGACTATGTAGTTTCCCTAGCGGGTACTTGGACTGTCTAGGTTAACTAGCGGGCAATTGGACTGTCCAGGTTACCTAGTGGGCACTTGGACTATGTAGTTTACCTAGCAGGCACTTGGAATATGTAGGTTAACTAGCAGGCACTTGGGCTATCTACATTACCTAGCGGGCACTTGGACTATGTAGGTTAACGTACGGGCACTTGGACTATGTAGGTAACCTATAGGTCACTTGGACTGTCTAGGTTACCTAGCGGACACTTGGACTATGTAGGTTAACTAGCGGGCACGTGGACTATCTAGGTTAACCAGCGGGCACTTGGACTATGTAGGTTCCCTAGGGGGCATTTGGAGTATATAGGTTACCTAGCGGGCACTTGGATTATGTAGGTTGCCTAGCGGGCACTTGGACTATGTAGGTTAACTAGCGGGCACTTGGATTATCTAGGTTAACTAACAGGCACTTGAACTATGTATGTTCCAGAGCGGACAATTGGACTATGTAGGTTCCTTAGCGGGCACTTGGACTATCTAGGTTCCCTAAAGGACACTTGGACTATGTAGGTTAACTAGCGGACAATTGGATGATCTAGGTTAACTAGCGGGTACTTGGACTATCTAGGTTGACTAGGGGTTCCTTGGACTACGTAGGTTAACTAGCAGACACTTGCACTATGTAGGTTACCTAGGGGGCACTTGGACTATCTAGGTTAACTAGCAGGCCCTTGGACTATCTAGGTTACCTAGCAGGCACTTGGACTATGTAGGTTAACTAGCGGACACTTGAACGATCTAGGTTAACCAGCGGGCCCTTCCACTATGTAGGTTAACTAGCGGGCCCATGGATTATGTAGGTTTACTAGGGGGCACTTGGACTATCTAGGTTAACTAGCGGGCACTTGGACTATGTAGTTTCCCTAGCGGGCATTTGGACTATTTAGGTTGCCTAGCGGGCACTTGGACTATGTAGGTTACCTAGCGGGCTCTTGGACTGTCTAGGTTACCTAGCAGGCACTTTGACTATCTAGATTAACTAACGGGCACTTGGACTATGTAGGGTAACTAGCGGGCACTTGGACTGTCTAGGTCACCTAACGGGCACTTGGATTATCTAGGTTAACGAACGGGCACTTGGACTATGTAGGTTACCTAGCCACCACTTGGACTATCTAGGTTAGCTAAAAGGCACTTGGACTGTCTAGGTTCCCTAGCGGGCACTTGTACTATCTAGGTTACCTAGCTGGCACTTGGACTATGTAGGTCAACTAGCGGGCCCTTGGACTATCTAGGTTAGCTAACGGGCACTTGGACTATGTATGTTCCAAGCGGACACTTGGATTATGTAGGTTGCCTAGCGGACATTTAGACTATGTAGGTTTCCTTGCGGGCATTTGGACAATGTAGGTTACCTAGCGGGCACTTGGATTATGTAGGTTAACTAGCGGGCATTTGGACAATCTAGGTTAACTAGCGGGCACTTGGACTATGTAGGTTCCCTAGCGGGCATTTGAACTATATAGGTTACGTAGCGGGCACTTGGATTATGTAGGTTGCCTAGCGGGCACTTGGACTATGTAGGTTAACTAGCGGGCACTTGGATTATCTAGGTTAACTAACAGGCACTTGAACTATGTATGTTCCAGAGCGGACAATTGGACTATGTAGGTTCCTTAGCGGGCACTTGGACTATCTAGGTTCCCTAAAGGACACTTGGACTATGTAGGTTAACTAGCGGACAATTTGATGATCTAGGTTAACTAGCGGGTACTTGGACTATCTAGGTTAACTAGGGGTTCCTTGGACTACGTAGGTTAACTAGCGGACACTTGCACACTGTAGGTTACCTAGCGTGCACTTGGACTATCTAGGTTAACTAGCAGGCCCTTGGACTATCTAGGTTACCTAGCAGGCACTTGGACTATGTAGGTTAACTAGCGGGCCTTTGCACTCTCTAGGTTACCTAGCGGGCACTTGGACTATGTACCTTCCCTAGCGGGCACTTGGACTATCTATGTTAACTTTCGGGCACTTGGACTATATAGGTTACCTAGGGGACACCTGCAATATGTAGGTTAACTAGCGGACACTTGCACGATCTAGGTTAACTAGCGGGCCCTTGCACTATGTAGGTTAACTAGCGGGCCCATGGATTATGTAGGTTTACTAGGGGACACTTGGACTATCTAGGTTAACTAGCGGACACTTGGACTATGTAGTTTCCCTAGCGGACATTTGGACTATTTAAGTTACCTAGCGGGCACTTGGACTATGTAGGTTATCTAGCGGGCACTTGGACTATCTAGGTTACCTAGCAGGCACTTTGACTATCTAGATTAACTAACGGGCACTTGGACTATGTAGGGTAACTAGCGGGCACTTGGACTGTCTAGGTCACCTAACGGGCACTTGGATTATCTAGGTTAACGAACGGGCACTTGGACTATGTAGGTTACCTAGCCACCACTTTGACTATCTAGGTTAGCTAACAGGCACTTGGACTATCTAGGTTCCCTAGCGGGCACTTGTACTATCTAGGTTACCTAGCTGGCACTTGGACTATGTAGGTCAACTAGCGAGCCCTTGGACTATAAAGGTTAGCTAACGGGCACTTGGACTATGTATGCTCCAGAGTGGGCACTTGGATTATGTAGGTTGCCTAGCGGACATTTAGACTATGTAGGTTTCCTCGCGGGCATTTGGACTATGTAGGTTCCCTAGCGGTCACGTGGACTATGTAGGCTCCCTAGAAGGCACTTGGACTATGTAGGTTAACTAGCGGGCACTTGGACTAACCAGGTTACCAAGCGGGTACTTGGACTATGTTGGTTACCCAATGGGCACTTGGACTATCTAGGTTAACGAACGGACACTTGGACTATGTAGGTTAGCTATCAGGCACTTGGACTATCTAGGTTACCTAGCAGGCACTTGGACTATGTAGGTTACCTAGCGGACACTTGGACTGTCTAGGTTACCTAGCGGGCACTTGGACTTCTAGGTTAACGACGGGGACTTGGACTATGTAGGTTGCTTAGCGGGCACTTGGACTATCTAGGTTAGGTAACGGGCACTTTGAGTATCTAGGTTACCTAGCGGGAACTTGGACAATGTAAGTTACCTAGCGGGCACTTTGACTATCTTGGTTACATAGCGGGCACTTGGACTATGTAGGTTAACTAGCGAGCACTTGGACTCTAGGTTACCTAGCGGGCCCTTTGACTATGTAGGTTTCCTAGGGGGTACTTGGACTATCTAGGTTAACGTACGGGCACTTGGACTATGTAGGTAACCTAGCGGGCACTTGGACAGTCTAGGTTACCTAGCGTGCACTTGCACTATCTAGGTTAACGAACGGGCACTTGGACTATATAGGTTACCTAGCGGGCACTTGGACTATGTAGGATCCCTATCGGACATTTGAACTACTTACGTTACCTAGCGGGCACTTGGACTATCTAGGTTAACTAGCGGGCACTTGGACTATCTAAGTCAACTAGCGGGCCCTTGTACTATGTAGGTTAACTAGCGGGCACTTGGATGATCAATGTTAACTAGCGGGGCCCTTGGACTATCTAGGTTAGCTAACGGGCACTTGGACTAAGTACATCCCCTCGTGGGCATTGGACACTCTAGGTTAACTAACGGGCACTAGGACTATCTAGGTTAACGAGCGGGCACTTGGACTATCTAAGTTACCTAGCTGGCACTTGGACTATGAAGGTTCCCTAGCAGGCACTTGGATTATCTAGGTTACCTAGCGGGCACTTGGACTATGTAGGTCAACTAGCGGGCCCTTAGACTATCTAGGTTAGCTAACTGGCACTTGGACTATGTAGGTTAACTAGCGGACACTTGGACTATGTAGGTTAACTAACGGGCACGTGGACTATGCAGGTAACCTAGCGGGCACTTGGACAGTCTAGGTTACCTAGCGTGCACTTGGACTATCTAGGTTAACGAACGGGCACTTGGATTATATAGGTTACCTAGCGGGCACTTGGACTATGTAGGATCCCTATCGGACATTTGGACTACTTAGGCCACCTAGCGGGCACTTGGACTATCTAGGTTAACTAGCGGGCACTTGGACTATCTAGGTCAACTAGCGGACACTTGGACAATCTAGGTTAACTAGCGGGCACGTGGACTATCTAGGTTAACTAAGGGGCCCTTCGACTATGTAGGTTAACTAGGGGGCACTTGGACTATCTAGGTTACCTAGCGGGCACTTGGTCTATGTACATACCCTAGCGGGCACTTGGACTATCTGGGTTACCTAGCGGGCACTTGGACTATCTAGGTTAACTAACGGGCAATAGGACAATCTAGGTTACCTAGCGGGCACTTGGACTATGTAGGTCAACTAGCGGGCCCTTGGACTATGTAGGTTAACTAGCGGGCCTTTGGACTATGTAGGTTAACTAGCGGGCACTTGGATTATCTAAGTTACCTAGCGGGCACTTGAACTATGTAGGTTAACTAGTGGGCCCTTAGACTATCTAGGTTAGCTAATGGTCACTTGGACTATGTAGGTTAATTAGCGGGTACGTGGACTATGTAGGTTCCCTAGCGGGCATTTGGAGTATATAGATAACTTAGCGGGCACTTGGACTTTGTAGGTTACCTAGCGGGAACTTGGACTATCTAGGTTACCTAGCGGGCACTTGGATGATACAGGTTCCCTAGCCAGCACTAAGACTATTGGTTCCCTAACGGGCACTTGGACTATGTAGGTTCCCTAAAGGGCACTTGGACTATATAGGTTTCTATCGGGCACTTGGACTATGTAGGTTAACTAGCGGGCACATGGACTATCTAGGTTACCTAGCGGGCACTGAGACTATCTATGTTACCTAGCGGGCACTTGGACTATGTAGGTTAACTAGAAGGCACTTGGACTATCAAGGTTACCTAGCGGGCTCTTGGACTATGTAGGTTACCAGCGGGCACTTGGACTATCTAGGTAAACGAAAGTGCACTTGGGCTATGTAGGTAACCTAACTGGCACTTGGACTGTCTAGGTTACCTAGCGGGCACTTGGACTATCTAGGTTACCTAGCGGGCACTTGGTCTATGTACATACCCTAGCGGGCACTTGGACTATCTGGGTTAACTAACGGGCAATAGGACAATCTAGGTTACCTAGCGGGCACTTGGTCTATGTAGGTCAACTAGCGGGCCCTTGGACTATGTAGGTTAACTAGCGGGTCTTTGGACTATGTAGGTTAACTAGCGGGCACTTGGATTATCTAAGTTACCTAGCGGGCACTTGAACTATGTAGGTTAACTAGTGGGCCCTTAGACTATCTAGGTTAGCTAATGGTCACTTGGACTATGTAGGTTAATTAGCGGGTACGTGGACTATGTAGGTTTCCTAGCGGGCATTTGGACTATATAGATAACCTAGCGGCACTTGGACTTTGTAGGTTACCTAACGGGCACTTGGACTATCTAGGTTACCTAGCGGGCAATTGGACGATCTAGGATAGGTAACGGGCCCTTGACTATCTAGGTTACCTAGCGGGAACTTGGACTATGTAGGTTACCTAAGGGCACTTGGACTATGTAGGTTAACTAGCGGACACTTGGACAATCTAGGTTAACTAGCGGGCACGTGGACTATCTAGGTTACCTAAGGGGCCCTTCGACTATGTAGGTTAACTAGCGGGCACTTGTACTATCTAGGTTACATAGCGGGCACTTGGTCTATGTACATACCCTAGCGGGCACTTGGACTATTTGGGTTACCTAGCGGGCACTTGGACTATCTAGGTTAACTAACGGGCAATAGGACAATCTAGGTTACCTAGCGGGCACTTGGACTATGTAGGTCAACTAGCGGGCCCTTGGACTATGTAGGTTAACTAGCGGGCCTTTGGACTATGTAGGTTAACTAGCGGGCACTTGGATTATCTAGGTAAACGAAAGTGCACTTGGGCAGTGTAGGTAACCTAACAGGCACTTGGACTGTCTAAGTTACCTAGCGGGCACTTGGACTATCTAGGTTACCTAGCGGGCACTTGGTCTATGTACATACCCTAGCGGGCACTTGGACTATCTGGGTTAACTAACGGGCAATAGGACAATCTAGGTTACCTAGCGGGCACTTGGACTATGTAGGTCAACTAGCGGGCCCTTGGACTATGTAGGTTAACTAGCGGGCCTTTGGACTATGTAGGTTAACTAGCGGGCACTTGGATTATCTAAGTTACCTAGCGGGCACTTGAACTATGTAGGTTAACTAGTGGGCCCTTAGACTATCTAGGTTAGCTAATGGTCACTTGGACTATGTAGGTTAATTAGCGGGTACGTGGACTATGTAGGTTTCCTAGCGGGCATTTGGACTATATAGATAACCTAGCGGGCACTTGGACTTTGTAGGTTACCTAGCGGGCACTTGGACTATCTAGGTTACCTAGCGGGCACTTGGATGATACAGGTTCCCTAGCCAGCACCAAGACTATTGTTTCCCTAACGGGCACTTGGACTATGTAGGTTCCCTAAAAGGCACTTAGACAATATAGGTTTCTATCGGGCACTTGGACTATGTAGGTTAACTAGCGGGCTCATGGACTATCTAGGTTACCTAGCGGGCACTGAGACTATCTAGGTTACCTAGCAGGCACTTGGACTATGTAGGTTAACTAGAAGGCACTTGGACTATCAAGGTTACCTAGCGGGCTGTTGGACTATGTAGGTGACCAGCGGGCACTTGGACTATCTAGGTAAACGAAAGTGCACTTGGGCTATGTAGGTAACCTAACGGGCACTTGGACTGTCTAGGTTACCTAGCGGGCACTTGGACTATGTAGGTTAACTTGCGGACACATGGACTATCTAGATTAGCTAACGGGCAATTGGACTATCAAGGTTACCTAACGGGCACTTGGACTATGTAGGTTACCTAGCGGGCAATTGGACTATCTAGGTTACCTAGCAGGCACTTTGACTATCTTGGTTAACTAAGGGGCACTTGAACTATGTAGGTTGCCAAGCGAGCACTTGGACTATGTAGGTTCCCTAGCGGGCGCTTGGACTATGTAGGTTCCCTAGCGGGTACTTGGACTGTCTAGTTTAACTATCGGGCAATTGGACTGTCTAGGTTACCTAGTGGGCACTTGGACTATGTAGTTTACCTAGCAGGCACTTGGACTATGTAGGTTAACTAGCGGGCACTTGGACTATCTAGGTTACCTAGCGGGCACTTGGACTATGTACCTTCCCTAGCGGGCACTTGGGCTATCTAGGTTACCTAGCGGGCACTTGGACTATGTAGGTTAACGAACGAGCACTTGGACTATGTAGGTAACCTAGTGGTCACTTGGACTGTCTAGGTTACCTAGCGGACACTCGAACTATGTAGGTTAAAAAGCGGGCACTTGGACTCTCTAGGTTAACTAGCGGGCACTTGGACTATGTAGGTTCCCTAGCGGGCATTTGGACTATATAGGTTACCTAGCGGGCACTTGGATTATGTAGGTTGCCTAGCGGGCACTTGGACTATGTAGGTTAACTAGCAGGCACTTGGATTATCTAGGTTAACTAACAGGCACTTGAACTATGTATGTTCCAGAGCGGACAATTGGACTATGTAGGTTCCTTAGCGGGCACTTGGACTATCTAGGTTCCCTAAAGGACACTTGGACTATGTAGGTTAACTAGCGGACAATTGGATGATCTAGGTTAACTAGCGGGTACTTGGACTATCTAGTTTAACTAGGGGTTCCTTGGACTACGTAGGTTAACTAGCGGACACTCGCACTATGTAGGTTACCTAGCGGGCACTTGGACTATCTAGGTTAACTAGCAGGCCCTTGGACTATTTAGGTTACCTAGCAGGCACTTGGACTATGTAGGTTAACTAGCGGGCATTTGCACTCTCTAGGTTACCCAGCGGGCACTTGGACTATGTACCTTCCCTAGCGGGCACTTGGACTATCTATGTTAACTAGCGGGCACTTGGACTATGTAGGTTACCTAGCGGACACCTGCACTATGTAGGTTACCTAGCGGGCACTTGGACTATGTAGGTTAACTAGCGGACACTTGCACGATCTAGGTTAACTAGTGGGCCCTTGGACTATCTAGGTTTACTAGCGGGCACTTGGACTATCTAGGTTAACTAACGTGCACTTGGACTATCTAGGTTAACGAACGGGCACTTGGTATGTGCAGGTAACCTAGCGGGCACTTGGACTGTCTAGGTTACCTAGCGGGCACTTGGACTATGTAGGTCAACTAGCGGGCCCTTGGACTATCTAGGTTAGCTAATTGGCATTGGACTATGTAGGTTAACTAGCGGACACTTGGGGTATGTATGTTACCTAACGGGCACTTGGACTATGCAGGTAACCTAGCGGGCACTTGGACTGTCTAGGTTACCTAGCGGGCACTTGGACTTCTATGTTAACGAACGGGCACTCGGACTATGTATGTTGCCCAGCGGGCAATTGGACTATCTAGGTTACCTAGCAGGCACTTTGACTATCTGGGTTAACTAACGGGCACTTGGACTATGTAGGGTAACTAGCGGGCACTTGGACTGTCTAGGTTACCTAACGGGCACTTGGCTTATCTAGGTTAACGAACGGGCACTTGGACTATGTAGGTTACCTAGCCACCACTTGGACTATCTAGGTTAGCTAAAAGGCAATTGGACTATCTAGGTCCCCTAGCGGGCACTTGTACTATCTAGGTTACCTATCTGGAACTTGGACTATGTAGGACAACTAGCGGGCCCTTGCACTATCTAGGTTAGCTAACGGGCACTTGGACTATGTATGTTCCAGAGCGGGCACTTGGATTATGTAGGTTGCCTAGCGGACATTTAGACTATGTAGGTTTCCTTGCGGGCATTTGGACTATGTAGGTTATCTAGCGGGCACTTGGACTATGTAGGTTCCCTAACGGGCACTTGGACTATGTAGGTTCCCTAGCGGTCACGTGGACTATGTAGGCTCCCTAGAAGGCACTTGGACTATGTAGGTTAACTAGCGGGCACTTGGACTATGTAGGTTACCCAATGGGCACTTGGACTATCTAGGTTAACGAACGGACACTTGGACTATGTAGGTTAGCTATCAGGCACTTGGACTATCTAGGTTACCTAGCGGACACTTGGACGATTTAGGTTAACTAGCGGGCACTTGGACTATCTACGTTAACTAGCAGGCCCTTGGACTATCTAGGTTTACTAGCGGGCACTTGGACTATCTAGGTTAACTAACGGGCACTTGGACTATCTAGGTTAACGAACGGGCACTTGGTATGTGCAAGTAACCTAGCGGGTACTTGGATTGTCTAGGTTACCTAGCGGGCACTTGGACTTCTAGGTTAACGACGGGCACTTGGACTATGTAGGTTGCTTGGCGGGCACTTGGACTATCTAGGTTAGGTAACGGGCACTTTGAGTATCTAGGTTACCTAGCGGGAACTTGGACAATGTAAGTTACCTAGCGGGCACTTTGACTATCTAGGTTACATAGCGGGCACTTGGACTATGTAGGTTAACTAGCGGGCACTTGGGCTATGCAGGTAACCTAGCGGGCACTTGGACTGTCTAGGTTACCTAGCGGGCACTTGGACTTCTATGTTAACGAATGGGCACTCGGACTATGTAGGTTGCCCAGCGGGCAATTGGACGATCTAGGATAGGTCACGGGCCCTTGACTATCTAGGTTACCTAGCGGGAACTTGGACTATGTAGGTTACCTAAGGGCACTTGGACTATGTAGGTTAACTAGCGGACACTTGGACAATCTAGGTTAACTAGCGGGCACGTGGACTATCTAGGTTAAGTAAGGGGCCCTTCGACTATGTAGGTTAACTAGCGGGCACTTGGATTATCTAAGTTACCTAGCGGGCACTTGAACTATGTAGGTTAACTAGTGGGCCCTTAGACTATCTAGGTTAGCTAATGGTCACTTGGACTATGTAGGTTAATTAGCGGGTACGTGGACTATGTAGGTTCCCTAGCGGGCATTTGGACTATATAGATAACCTAGCGGGCACTTGGACTTTGTAGGTTACCTAGCGGGCACTTGGACTATCTAGGTTACCTAGCGTGCACTTGGATGATACAGGTTCCCTAGCCAGCACTAAGACTATTGGTTCCCTAACGGGCACTTGGACTATGTAGTTTCCCTAAAGGGCACTTGGACTATATAGGTTTCTATCGGGCACTTGGACTATGTAGGTTAACTAGCGGGCACATGGACTATCTAGGTTACCTAGCGGGCACTGAGACTATCTAGGTTACCTAGCGGGCACTTCGACTATGTAGGTTAACTAGAAGGCTCTTGGACTATGTAGGTTACCAGCGGGCACTTGGACTATCTAGGTAAACGAAAGTGCACTTGGGCTATGTAGGTAACCTAACGGGCACTTGGACTGTCTAGGTTACCTAGCGGGCACTTGGACTATCTAGGTTAACGAACGGGCACTTGGACTATGTAGGTTAACTAGCGGACACTTGGACTATCTAGATTAGCTAACGGGCAATTGGACTATCAAGGTTACCTAACGGGCACTTGGACTATGTATGTTACCTAGCGGGCAATTGGACTATCTAGGTTACCTAGCAGGCACTTTGACTATCTTGGTTAACTAAGGGGCACTTGAACTATGTAGGTTGCCAAGTGAGCACTTGGACTATGTAGGTTCCCTAGCGGGCGCTTGGACTATGTAGGTTCCCTAGCGTGTACTTGGACTGTCTAGGTTAACTACCGGGCAATTGGAATGTCTAGGTTACCTAGTGGGCACTTGGACTATGTAGTTTACCTAGCAGGGACTTGGACTATGTAGGTTAACTAGCGGGCACTTGGACTATCTACGTTACCTAGCGGGCACTTGGACTATGTAGGTTAACGAACGGGCACTTGGACTATGTACGTAACCTAGTGGTCACTTGGACTGTCTAGGTTACCTAGCGGACACATGGACTATGTAGGTTAACTAGCGTGCACTAGGACTATCTAGGTTACCTAGCGGACACTTGGATTATGTAGGTTGCCTAGCGGGCACTTGGACTATGTAGGTTAACTAGCGGGCACTTGGATTATCTAGGTTAACTAACAGGCACTTGAACTATGTATGTTCCAGAGTGGACAATTGGACTATGTAGGTACCTTAGCGGGCACTTGGATTATCTAGGTTCCCTAAAGGACACTTGGACTATGTAGGTTAACTAGCGGACAATTGGATGATCTAGGTTAACTAGCGGGTACTTGGACTATCTAGGTTAACTAGGGGTTCCTTGGACTACGTAGGTTAACTAGCGGACACTTGCACAATGTAGGTTACCTAGCGGGCACTTGGACTATCTAGGTTAACTAGCAGGCCCCTGGCTATCTAGGTTACCTAGCAGGCACTTAGACTATGTAGGTTAACTATCGGGCATTTGCACTCTCTAGGGTACCTAGAGGGCAGTTGGACTATGTACCTTCCCTAGCGGGCACTTGGACTATCTATGTTAACTAGCGGGCACTTGGACTATGTAGGTTACTTAGCGGACACCTGCACTATGTAGGTTACCTAGCGGGCACTTGGACTATCTTGGTTAACTAGCGGAGCCTTGCACTATGTAGGTTAACAAGCGGGCCCATGGATTATGTAGGTTTACTAGGGGGCACTTGGAGTATCTAGGTTAACTAGCGGGCACTTGGACTATGTAGTTTCCCTAGCGGCCATTTGGACTATTTAGGTTACCTAGCGGGCACTTGGACTATGTAGGTTATCTAGCGGGCACTTGGACTATCTAGGTTACCTAGCAGGCACTTTGACTATCTAGGTTAACTAACGGGCACGTGGACTATGTAGGGTAACTAGCGGGCACTTGGACTGTCGAGGTTACCTAACGGGTACTTGGATTATCTAGGTTAACGAACGGGCACTTGGACTATGTAGGTTACCTAGCCACCACTTGGACTATCTAGGTTACCTAACAGGCACTTTGACTATCTAGGTTCCCTAGCGGGCACTTGTACTATCTAGGTTACCTAGCTGGCACTTGGACTATGTAGGTCAACTAGCGGGCCCTTGGACTATCTAGGTTAGCTAACGGGCACTTGGACTATGTATGTTCCAGAGTGGGCACTTGGATTATGTAGGTTGCCTAGCGGACATTTAGACTATGTAGGTTTCCTTGCGGGCATTTGGACTATGTAGGTTACCTAGCGGGCACTTGGACTATGTAGGTTCCCTAGCGGTCTCGTGGACTATGTAGGCTCCCTAGAAGGCACTTGGACTATGTAGGTTAACTAGCGGGCACTTGGCCTAACCAGGTTACCAGGCTGGCACTTGGACTATGTAGGTTACTCAATGGGCACTTGGACTATCTAGGTTAAGGAACGGACACTTGGACTATGTAGGTTATGTATCAGGTACTTGAACTATCTAGGTTACCTAGCAGGCACTTGGACTATGTAGGTTACCTAGCGGACACTTGGACGATTTAGGTTAACTAGCGGGCACTTGGACTATCTAGGTTAACTAGCAGGCCCTTGGACTATCTAGCTTTACTAGCGGGCACTTGGACTATCTAGGTTAACTAGCGGGCACTTGGACTATGTAGGTTAACTAGCGGGCACTTGAACTCTCTAGGTTACCTAGCGGATACTTGGACTATGTACCTTCCCTAGCGGGCACTTGGACTATCTAGGTTACCTAGCAGGCACTTGGATTATGAAGGATCCCTAGCGGGCAATTGGACTATCTAGGTTACCTAGCTGGCACTTGGACTATGTAGGTTAACTAGCAGACACTTGCACGATCTAGGTTAACTAGCGGGCCCTTGCACTATGTAGGTTAACTAGCGGGCCCATGGATTATGTAGGTCTACTAGGGGGCACTTGGAACATCAAGGTTAACTAGCGGGCACTTGGACTATGTAGTTTCCCTAGCGGGCATTTGGACTATTTAGGTTGCCTAGCGGGCTTTGGACTATGTAGGTTACCTAGCAGGCACTTTGACTATCTATGTTAACTAACGGGCACTTGGACTATGTAGGGTAACTAGTGGGCACTTGGACTGTCTAGGTTACCTAACGGGCACTTGGATTATCTAGGTTAACGAACGGGCACTTGGACTATGTAGGTTACCTAGCCACCACTTGGACTATCTAGGTTCCCTAGCGGGCACTTGTACTATATAGGTTACCTAGCTGGCACTTGGACTATGTAGGTCAACTAGCGGGCCCTTGGACTATCTAGGTTAGCTAACGGGCACTTGGACTATGTATGTTCCAGAGCGGGCACTTGGATTATGTAGGTTGCCTAGCGGACATTTAGACTATGTAGGTTTCCTTGCGGGCATTTGGACTATGTAGGTTACCTAGCGGGCACTTGGACTATGTAGGTTCCCTAACGGGCACTTTGAGTATGTAGGTTCCCTAGCGGTCACGTGGACTATATAGGCTCCCTAGAAGGCACTTGGACTATGTAGGTTAACTAGCGGGCACTTGGACTATGTAGGTTACCCAATGGGCACTTAGACTATCTAGGTTAACGAACGGACACTTGGACTATGTAGGTTAGCTATCAGGCACTTGGACTATCTAGGTTACCTAGCGCACACGTGGACGATTTAGGTTAACTAGCGGGCACTTGGACTATCTAGGTTAACTAGCAGGCCCTTGGACTATCTAGGTTTACTAGCGGGCACTTGGACTATCTAGGTTAACTAACGGGCACTTGGACTATGTAGTTTCCCTAGCGGGCATTTGGATTATTTAGGTTACCTAGTGGGCACTTGGACTATGTAGGTTATCTAGCGGGCACTTGGACTACGTAGGTTAACTAGAAGGCACATGAACTATCAAGGTTACCTAGCGGGCCCTTGGACTATGTAGTTTACCAGCGGGCACTTTGACTATCTAGGTTAACGAACGTGCACTTGGACTATGTAGGTAACCTAGCGGGCACTTGGACTGTCTAGGTTACCTAGCGGGCACATGGACTATCTAGGTTAACGAACGGGCACTTGGACTATGTAGGTTAACTAGCGGACACTTCGACTATCTAGGTTAGCTAACGGGCAATTGGACAATCTAGGTTAACTAACGGGCTCTTGGACTATGTAGGTTGCCTAGCAATCACTTGGACTATGTAGGTTCCCTAGTGGGCACTTGGACTATGTAGGTTCCCTATAGGGTACTTGGACTGTCTAGGTTAACTAGGGGGCAATTGGACTGTCTAGGTTACCTAGTGGGCACTTGGACTATGTACGTTCCCTAGCGGGCACTTGGGTTATCTACGTTACCTAGCGGGCACTTGGACAATGTAAGTTAACGAACGGGCACTTGGACTATGTAGGTTAACTAGCGGACACTTGGACTATCTAGGATAGCTAACGGGCAATTGGACTATCAAGGATACCTAACGGGCACTTGGACTATGTAGGTTACCTAGCGGGCACTTGGACTATCTAGGTTACCTAGCAGGCACTTTGACTATCTAGGTTAACTAACTGGCACGTGGACTATGTAGGTTGCCTAGCGAGCACCTGGACTATGTAGGTTCCCTAGCGGGCGCTTGGACTATGTAGATTCCCTAGCGGTACTTGGACTGTCTAAGTTAACTAGCGGGCAATTGGACTGTCTAGGTTACCTAGTGGGCACTTGGACTATGTAGTTTACCTAGCAGGCACTTGGACTATGTAGGTTTACTAGCAGGCACTTAGACTATCTAGGTTACCTAGCGGGCACTTTGACTATGTACGTTCCCTAGCGGGCACTTGGGCTATCTACGTTACCTAGCGGGCACTTGGGCTATGTAGGTTAACGAACGGGCACTTGGACTATGTAGGTTACCTAGCCACCACTTGGACTATCTAGGTTAGCTAACAGGCACTTGGAGTATCTAGGTTCCCTAGCGGGAACTTGTACTATCTAAGTTACCTAGCTGGCACTTGGACTATGTAGGTCAACTAGCGGGCCCTTGGACTATCTAGGTTAGCTAACGGGCACTTGGACTATGTATGTTCCAGAGTGGGCACTTGGATTATGTAGGTTGCCTAGCGGACATTTAGACTATGTAGGTTTCCTTGCGGGCATTTGGACTATGTAGGTTACCAGCGGGCACTTGGACAATCTAGGTTAACGAACGTGCACTTGGACTATGTAGGTAACCTAGCGGGCACTTGGACTGTCTAGGTTACCTAGCGGGCACTTGGACTTTCTAGGTTAACGAACGGGCACTTGGACTATGTAGGTTAACTAGCGGACACTTCGACTATCTAGGTTAGCTAACGGGCAATTGGACTATCTAGGTTACCTAGCGGGCACTTGGACTATGTAGGTTCCCTAGCGCGCACTTGGACTATTTAGGTTACCTAGCAGGCACTTTGACTATCTAGGTTAACTAACGGGCACTTGGACTATGTAGGTTGCCTAGCGAGCACTTGTTGTATGTAGGTTCCCTAGCGGGCAATTGGACTATGTAGGTTCCCTATCGGGTACTTGGACTGTCTAGGTTAACTAGCGGGCAATTGGACTGTCTAGGTTACCTAACGGGCACTTGGATTATCTAGGTTAACGAACGTGCACTTGGACTATGTAGGTAACCTAGCGGGCACTGAGACTGTCTAGGTTACCTAGCGGGCACTTGGACTATCTAGGTTAACGAACGGGCACTTGGACTATGTAGGTTAACTAGCGGACACTTCGACTATCTAGGTTAGCTAACGGGCAATTGGACAATCTAAGTTAACTAACGGGCACTTGGACTATGTAGGTTGCCTAGCGAGCACTTGGACTATGTAGGTTCCCCAGAGGGCACTTGGACAATGTAGGTTCCCTATCGGGTACTTGGACTGTCTAGGTTAACTAGCGGGCAATTGGACTGTCTAGGTTACCTAGTGGGCACTTGGAGTATGTACGTTCCCTAGCGGGCACTTGGGCTTTCTACGTTACCTAGCGGGCACTTGGACTATGTAGGTTAACGAACGGGCACTTGGACTATGTAGGTTAACGAACAGGCACTTGGATTATGTAGTTTACCTAGCAGGTACTTGGACTATGTAGGTTAACTAGCGGGCACTTGGACTATCTAGGTTACCTACGGGCACTTGGAATATGTACCTTCCCTAGCGGGCACTTGGGCTATCTACGTTACCTAGCGGGCACTTGGACTATGTAGGTTAACGAACGGGCACTTGGACTATGTACGTAACCTAGTGGTCACTTGGACTATGTAGGTAACCTAGCGGGCACTTGGACTGTCTAGGTTACCTAGCGGGCACTTGGACTATCTAGGTTAACGAACGGGCACTTGGACTATGTAGGTTAACTAGCAGACACTTCGAATATCTAGGTTAGCTAACGGGCAATTGGACAATCTAGATTAACTAACGGGCACTTGGACTATGTAGGTTGCCTAGCGAGCACTTGGACTATGTAGGTTCCCTAGAGGGCACTTGGACTATGTAGGTTCCCTATCGGGTACTTGGACTGTCTAGGTTAACTAGGGGGCAATTGGACTGTCTAGGTTACCTAGTGGGCACTTGGACTATGTACGTTCCCTAGCGGGCACTTGGGATATCTACGTTACCTAGCGGGCACTTGCACAATGTAAGTTAACGAACGGGCACTTGGACTATGTAGGTTAACTAGCGGACACTTGGACTATCTAGGATAGCTAACGGGCAATTGGACTATCAAGGTTACCTAACGGGCACTTGGACTATGAAGGTTACCTAGTGGGCACTTGGACTATCTAGGTTACCTAGCAGGCACTTTGACTATCTAGGTTAACTAACGGGCACTTGGACTATGTAGGTTGCCTAGCGAGCACCTGGACTATGTAGGTTCCTTAGCGGGCGCTTGGACTATGTAGATTCCCTAGCGGTACTTGGACTGTCTAGGTTAACTAGCGGGCAATTGGACTGTCTAGGTTACCTAGTGGGCACTTGGACTATGTAGTTTACCTAGCAGGCACTTGGACTATGTAGGTTTACTAGCAGGCACTTAGACTATCTAGGTTACCTAGCGGGCACTTGGACTATGTACGTTCCCTAGCGGGCACTTGGGCTATCTACGTTACCTAGCGGGCACTTGGGCTATGTAGGTTAACGAATGGGCACTTGGACTATGTAGGTAACCTAGTGGTCACTTGG
This sequence comes from Tenrec ecaudatus, assembly GCF_050624435.1. Lineage (NCBI taxonomy): Eukaryota > Metazoa > Chordata > Mammalia > Afrosoricida > Tenrecidae > Tenrec > Tenrec ecaudatus. Next base: position 1,410,974 of record NW_027457552.1, on the reverse strand, counting down.
ACTGTCTAGGTTACCTAGCGGGCACTTGGACTATGTAGGTTAACTAGCGGGCACTTGGACTATCTAGGTTAACTAGCGGGCACTTGGACTATCTAGGTTAACTAGCGGGTACTTGGACTATCTAGGTTAACTAGCGGGCCCTTGCACTATGTAGGTTAGCTAGCGGCCCCATGGATTATGTAGGTTTACTAGGGGGCACTTGGTCTATCTAGGTTAACTTGCGGGCACTTGGACTATGTAGTTTCCCTAGCGGGCATTTGGACTCTTTAGGTTACCTAGCGGGCACTTGGACTATGTAGGTTATCTAGGGGGCACTTGGACTATCTAGGTTACCTAGCAGGCACTTTGACTATCTAGGTTAACTAACGGGCATTTGGACTATGTAGGGCAACTAGCGGGCACTTGGACTGTCTAGGTTACCTAACGGGCACTTGGATTATCTAGGTTAACGAACGGGCACTTGGACTATGTAGGTTACCTAGCCACCACTTGGACTATCTAGGTTAGGTAACAGGCTCTTGGAGTATCTAGGTTCCCTAGCGGGAACTTGTACTATCTAGGTTACCTAGCTGGCACTTGGACTATGTAGGTCAACTAGCGGGCCCTTGAACTATCTAGGCTAGCTAACGGGCACTTGGACTATGTATGTTCCAGAGTGGGCACTTGGATTATGTAGGTTGCCTAGCGGACATTTAGACTATGTAGGTTTCCTTGCGGGCATTTGGACTATGTAGGTTACCAGCGGGCACTTGGACAATCTAGGTTAACGAACGTGCACTTGGACTATGTAGGTAACCTAGCGGGCACTTGGACTGTCTAGGTTACCTAGCGGGCACTTGGACTTTCTAGGTTAACGAACGGGCACTTGGACTATGTAGGTTTACTAGCGGACACTTCGACTATCTAGGTTAGCTAACGGGCAATTGGACTATCTAGGTTACCTAGCGGGCACTTGGACTATGTAGGTTCCCTAGCGCGCACTTGGACTATTTAGGTTACCTAGCAGGCACTTTGACTATCTAGGTTAACTAACGGGCACTTGAACTATGTAGGTTGCCTAGCGAGCACTTGTTGTATGTAGGTTCCCTAGCGGAAAATTGGACTATGTAGGTTCCCTATCGGGTACTTGGACTGTCTAGGTTAACTAGCGGGCAATTGGACTGTCTAGGTTACCTAACGGGCACTTGGATTATCTAGGTTAACGAACGTGCACTTGGACTATGTAGGTAACCTAGCGGGCACTGGGACTGTCTAGGTTACCTAGCGGGCACTTGGACTATCTAGGTTAACGAACGGGCACTTGGACTATGTAGGTTAACTAGCGGACACTTCGACTATCTAGGTTAGCTAACGGGCAATTGGACAATCTAAGTTAACTAACGGGCACTTGGACTATGTAGGTTGCCTAGCGAGCACTTGGACTATGTAGGTTCCCCAAGGGCACTTGGACAATGTAGGTTCCCTATCGGGTACTTGGACTGTCTAGGTTAACTAGCGGGCAATTGGACTGTCTAGGTTACCTAGTGGGCACTTGGAGTATGTACGTTCCCTAGCGGGCACTTGGGCTTTCTACGTTACCTAGCGGGCACTTGGACTATGTAGGTTAACGAACGGGCATTTGGACTATGTAGGTTAACGAACAGGCACTTGGATTATGTAGTTTACCTAGCAGGTACTTGGACTATGTAGGTTAACTAGCGGGCACTTGGACTATCTAGGTTACCTACGGGCACTTGGAATATGTACCTTCCCTAGCGGGCACTTGGGCTATCTACGTTACCTAGCGGGCACTTGGACTATGTAGGTTAACGAACGGGCACTTGGACTATGTAGGTAACCTAGTGGTCACTTGGACTATGTAGGTTATCTAGCGGACACTTGGACTATCTAGGTTACCTAGCAGGCACTTTGACTATCTATGTTAACTAACGGGCACTTGGACTATGTAGGGTAACTAGCGGGCACTTGGACTGTCTAGGTTTCCTAACGGGCACTTGGATTATCTAGGTTAACGAACGTGCACTTGGACTACGTAGGTAACCTAGCGGGCACTTGGACTGTCTAGGTTACCTAGCGGGCACTTGGACTATCTAGGTTAACGAACGGGCACTTGGACTATGTAGGTTAACTAGCGGACACTTCGAATATCTAGGTTAGCTAACGGGCAATTGGACAATCTAGGTTAACTAACGGGCACTTGGACTATGTAGGTTGCCTAGCGAGCACTTGGACTATGTAGGTTCCCTAGAGGGCACTTGGACTATGTAGGTTCCCTATCGGGTACTTGGACTGTCTAGGTTAACTAGGGGGCAATTGGACTGTCTAGGTTACCTAGTGGGCACTTGGACTATGTACGTTCCCTAGCGGGCACTTGGGATATCTACGTTACCTAGCGGGCACTTGCACAATGTAAGTTAACGTACGGGCACTTGGACTATGTAGGTTAACTAGCGGACACATGGACTATCTAGGATAGCTAACGGGCAATTGGACTATCAAGGTTACCTAACGGGCACTTGGACTATGAAGGTTACCTAGCGGGCACTTGGACTATCTAGGTTACCTAGCAGGCACTTTGACCATCTAGGTTAACTAACGGGCACTTGGACTATGTAGGTTGCCTAGCGAGCACCTGGACTATGTAGGTTCCCTAGCGGGCGCTTGGACTATGTAGATTCCCTAGCGGTACTTGGACTGTCTAGGTTAACTAGCGGGCAATTGGACTGTCTAGGTTACCTAGTGGGCACTAGGACTATGTAGTTTACCTAGCAGGCATTTGGACTATGTAGGTTTACTAGCAGGCACTTAGACTATCTAGGTTACCTAGCGGGCACTTGGACTATGTACGTTCCCTAGCGGGCACTTGGGCTATCTACGTTACCTAGCGGGCACTTGGGCTATGTAGGTTAACGAATGGGCACTTGGACTATGTAGGTAACCTAGTGGTCACTTGGACTGTCTAGGTTACCTAGCGGGCACTTGGACTATGTAGGTTAACTAGCGGGCACTTGGACTATCTAGGTTAACTAGCGGGCACTTGGACTATCTAGGTTAACTAGCGGGCACTTGGACTATCTAGGTTAACTAGCGGGCCCTTGCACTATGTAGGTTAGCTAGCGGCCCCATGGATTATGTAGGTTTACTAGGGGGCACTTGGACTATCTAGGTTAACTTGCGGGCACTTGGACTATGTAGTTTCCCTAGCGGACATTTGGACTCTTTAGGTTACCTAGCGGGCACTTGGACTATGTAGGTTATCTAGGGGGCACTTGGACTATCTAGGTTACCTAGCAGGCACTTTGACTATCTAGGTTAACTAACGGGCATTTGGACTATGTAGGGCAACTAGCGGGCACTTGGACTGTCTAGGTTACCTAACGGGCACTTGGATTATCTAGGTTAACGAACGGGCACTTGGACTATGTAGGTTACCTAGCCACCACTTGGACTATCTAGGTTAGCTAACAGGCACTTGGAGTATCTAGGTTCCCTAGCGGGAACTTGTACTATCTAGGTTACCTAGCTGGCACTTGGACTATGTAGGTCAACTAGCGGGCCCTTGGACTATCTAGGCTAGCTAACGGGCACTTGGACTATGTATGTTCCAGAGTGGGCACTTGGATTATGTAGGTTGCCTAGCGGACATTTAGACTATGTAGGTTTCCTTGCGGGCATTTGGACTATGTAGGTTACCAGCGGGCACTTGGACAATCTAGGTTAACGAACGTGCACTTGGACTATGTAGGTAACCTAGCGGGCACTTGGACTGTCTAGGTTACCTAGCGGGCACTTGGACTTTCTAGGTTAACGAACGGGCACTTGGACTATGTAGGTTAACTAGCGGACACTTCGACTATCTAGGTTAGCTAACGGGCAATTGGACTATCTAGGTTACCTAGCGGGCACTTGGACTATGTAGGTTACCTAGCGCGCACTTGGACTATTTAGGTTACCTAGCAGGCACTTTGACTATCTAGGTTAACTAACGGGCACTTGGACTATGTAGGTTGCCTAGCGAGCACTTGTTGTATGTAGGTTCCCTAGCGGGCAATTGGACTATGTAGGTTCCCGATCGGGTACTTGGACTGTCTAGGTTAACTAGCGGGCAATTGGACTGTCTAGGTTACCTAACGGGCACTTGGATTATCTAGGTTAACGAACGTGCACTTGGACTATGTAGGTAACCTAGCGGGCACTGGGACTGTCTAGGTTACCTAGCGGGCACTTGGACTATCTAGGTTAACGAACGGGCACTTGGACTATGTAGGTTAACTAGCGGACACTTCGACTATCTAGGTTAGCTAACGGGCAATTGGACAATCTAAGTTAACTAACGGGCACTTGGACTATGTAGGTTGCCTAGCGAGCACTTGGACTATGTAGGTTCCCTAGAGGGCACTTGGACTATGTAGGTTCCCTATCGGGTACTTGGACTGTCTAGGTTAACTAGCGGGCAATTGGACTGTCTAGGTTACCTAGTGGGCACTTGGAGTATGTACGTTCCCTAGCGGGCACTTGGGCTTTCTACGTTACCTAGTGGGCACTTGGACTATGTAGGTTAACGAACGGGCACTTGGACTATGTAGGTTAACGAACAGGCACTTGGATTATGTAGTTTACCTTGCAGGTACTTGGACTATGTAGGTTAACTAGCGGGCACTTGGACTACCTAGGTTACCTACGGGCACTTGGAAAATGTACCTTCCCTAGCGGGCACTTGGGCTATCTACGTTACCTAGCGGGCACTTGGACTCTGTCGGTTAACGAACGGGCACTTGGACTATGTAGGTAACCTAGTGGTCACTTGGACTATGTAGGTTATCTAGCGGACACTTGGACTATCTAGGTTACCTAGCAGGCACTTTGACTATCTATGTTAACTAACGGGCACTTGGACTATGTACGGTAACTAGCGGGCACTTGGACTGTCTAGGTTACCTAACGGGCACTTGGATTATCTAGGTTAACGAACGTGCACTTGGACTATGTAGGTAACCTTGCGGGCACTTGGACTGTCTAGGTTACCTAGCGGGCACTTGGACTATCTAGGTTAACGAACGGGCACTTGGACTATGTAGGTTAACTAGCGGACACTTCCAATATCTAGGTTAGCTAACGGGCAATTGGACAATCTAGGTTAACTAACGGGCACTTGGACTATGTAGGTTGCCTAGCGAGCACTTGGACTATGTAGGTTCCCTAGAGGGCACTTGGACTATGTAGGTTCCCTATCGGGTACTTGGACTGTCTAGGTTAACTAGGGGGCAATTGGACTGTCTAGGTTACCTAGTGGGCACTTGGACTATGTACGTTCCCTAGCGGGCACTTGGGATATCTACGTTACCTAGCGGGCACTTACACAATGTAAGTTAACGAACGGGCACTTGGACTATGTAGGTTAACTAGCGGACACTTGGACTATCTAGGATAGCTAACGGGCAATTGGACTATCAAGGTTACCTAACGGGCACTTGGACTATGAAGGTTACCTAGCGGGCACTTGGACTATCTAGGTTACCTAGCAGGCACTTTGACTATCTAGGTTAACTAACGGGCACTTGGACTATGTAGGTTGCCTAGCGAGCACCTGGACTATGTAGGTTCCCTAGCGGGCGCTTGGACTATGTAGATTCCCTAGCGGTACTTGGACTGTCTAGGTTAACTAGCGGGCAATTGGACTGTCTAGGTTACCTAGTGGGCACTTGGACTATGTAGTTTACCTAGCAGGCACTTGGACTATGTAGGTTTACTAGCAGGCACTTAGACTATCTAGGTTACCTAGCGGGCACTTGGACTATGTACGTTCCCTAGCGGGCACTTGGGCTATCTACGTTACCTAGCGGGCACTTGGGCTATGTAGGTTAACGAATGGGCACTTGGACTATGTAGGTAACCTAGTGGTCACTTGGACTGTCTAGGTTACCTAGCGGGCACTTGGACTATGTAGGTTAACTAGCGGGCACTTGGACTATCTAGGTTAACTAGCGGGCACTTGGACTATCTAAGTTAACTACCGGGCACTTGGACTATCTAGGTTAACTAGCGGGCCCTTGCACTATGTAGGTTAGCTAGCGGCCCCATGGATTATGTAGGTTTACTAGGGGGCACTTGGACTATCTAGGTTAACTTGCGGGCACTTGGACTATGTTGTTTCCCTAGCGGACATTTGGACTATTTAGGTTACCTAGCGGGCACTTGGACTATGTAGGTTATCTAGCGGGCACTTGGACTATCTAAGTTACCTAGCAGGCACTTTGACTATCTAGGTTAACTAACGGGCATTTGGACTATGTAGGGCAACTAGCGGGCACTTGGACTGTCTAGGTTACCTAACGGGCACTTGGATTATCTAGGTTAACGAACGGGCACTTGGACTATGTAGGTTACCTAGCCACCACTTGGACTATCTAGGTTAGCTAACAGGCACTTGGAGTATCTAGGTTCCCTAGCGGGAACTTGTACTATATAGGTTACCTAGCTGGCACTTGGACTATGTAGGTCAACTAGCGGGCCCTTGGACTATCTAGGTTAGCTAACGGGCACTTTGACTATGTATGTTCCAGAGTGGGCACTTGGATTATGTAGGTTTCCTAGCGGCCATTTAGAATATGTAGGTTTCCTTGCGGGCATTTGGACTATGTAGGTTACCAGCGGGCACTTGGACAATCTAGGTTAACGAACGTGCACTTGGACTATGTAGGTAACCTAGCGGGCACTTGGACTGTCTAGGTTACCTAGCGGGCACTTGGACTTTCTAGGTTAACGAACGGGCACTTGGACTATGTAGGTTAACTAGCGGACACTTCGACTATCTTGGTTAGCTAACGGGCAATTGGACTATCTAGGTTACCTAGTGGGCACTTGGACTATGTAGGTTCCCTAGCGCGCACTTGGACTATTTAGGTTACCTAGCAGGCACTTTGACTATCTAGGTTAACTAACGGGCACTTGGACTATGTAGGTTGCCTAGCGAGCACTTGTTGTATGTAGGTTCCCTAGCGGGCAATTGGACTATGTAGGTTCCCTATCGGGTACTTGGACTGTCTAGGTTAACTAGCGGGCAATTGGACTGTCTAGGTTACCTAACGGGCACTTGGATTATCTAGGTTAACGAACGTGCACTTGGACTATGTAGGTAACCTAGCGGGCACTGGGACTGTCTAGGTTACCTAGCGGGCACTTGGACTATCTAGGTTAACGAACGGGCACTTGGACTATGTAGGTTAACTAGCGGACACTTCGACTATCTAGGTTAGCTAACGGGCAATTGGACAATCTAAGTTAACTAACGGGCACTTGGACTATGTAGGTTGCCTAGCGAGCACTTGGACTATGTAGGTTCCCTAGAGGGCACTTGGACTATGTAGGTTCCCTATCGGGTACTTGGACTGTCTAGGTTAACTAGCGGGCAATTGGACTGTCTAGGTTACCTAGTGGGCACTTGGAGTATGTACGTTCCCTAGCGGGCACTTGGGCTTTCTACGTTACCTAGCGGGCACTTGGACTATGTAGGTTAACGAACGGGCACTTGGACTATGTAGGTTAACGAACAGGCACTTGGATTATGTAGTTTACCTAGCAGGTACTTGGACTATGTAGGTTAACTAGCGGGCACTTGGACTATCTAGGTTACCTACGGGCACTTGGAAAATGTACCTTCCCTAGCGGGCACTTGGGCTATCTACGTTACCTAGCGGGCACTTGGACTATGTAGGTTAACGAACGGGCACTTGGACTATGTAGGTAACCTAGTGGTCACTTGGACTATGTAGGTTATCTAGCGGACACTTGGACTATCTAGGTTACCTAGCAGGCACTTTGACTATCTATGTTAACTAACGGGCACTTGGACTATGTAGGGTAACTAGCGGGCACATGGACTATGTAGGTTCCCTAGAGGGTACTTGGACTATGTAGGTTCCCTATCGGGTACTTGGACTGTCTAGGTTAGCTAGGGGGCAATTGGACTCTCTAGGTTACCTAGTGGGCACTTGGACTATGTACGTTCCCTAGCGGGCACTTGGGATATCTACGTTACCTAGCGGGCACTTGCACAATGTAAGTTAACGAACGGGCACTTGGACTATGTAGGTTAACTAGCGGACACTTGGACTATCTAGGATAGCTAACGGGCAATTGGACTATCAAGGTTACCTAACGGGCACTTGGACTATGAAGGTTACCTAGCGGGCACTTGGACTATCTAGGTTACCTAGCAGGCACTTTGACTATATAGGTTAACTAACGGGCACTTGGACTATGTAGGTTGCCTAGCGAGCACCTGGACTATGTAGGTTCCCTAGCGGGCGCTTGGACTATGTAGATTCCCTAGCGGTACTTGGACTGTCTAGGTTAACTAGCGGGCAATTGGACTGTCTAGGTTACCTAGTGGGCACTTGGACTATGTAGTTTACCTAGCAGGCACTTGGACTATGTAGGTTTACTAGCAGGCACTTAGACTATCTAGGTTACCTAGCGGGCACCTGGACTATGTACGTTCCCTAGCGGGCACTTGGGCTATCTACGTTACCTAGCGGGCACTTGGGCTATGTAGGTTAACGAATGGGCACTTGGACTATGTAGGTAACCTAGTGGTCACTTGGACTGTCTAGGTTACCTAGCGGGCACTTGGACTATGTAGGTGAACTAGCGGGCACTTGGACTATCTAGGTTAACTAGCGGGCACTTGGACTATCTAGGTTAACTAGCAGGCACTTGGACTATCTAGGTTAACTAGCGGGCCCATGCACTATGTAGGTTAACTAGCGGCCCCATGGATTATGTAGGTTTACTAGGGGGCACTTGGACTATCTAGGTTAACTTGCGGGCACTTGGACTATGTAGTTTCCCTTGCGGACATTTGGACTATTTAGGTTACCTAGCGGGCACTTGGACTATGTAGGTTATCTAGCGGGCACTTGGACTATCTAGGTTACCTAGCAGGCACTTTGACTATCTAGGTTAACTAACGGGCATTTGGACTATGTAGGGCAACTAGCGGGCACTTGGACTGTCTAGGTTACCTAACGGGCACTTGGATTATCTAGGTTAACGAATGGGCACTTGGACTATGTAGGTTACCTAGCCACCACTTGGACTATCTAGGTTAGCTAACAGGCACTTGGAGTATCTAGGTTCCCTAGCGGGAACTTGTACTATCTAGGTTACCTAGCTGGCACATGGACTATGTAGGTCAACTAGCGGGCCCTTGGACTATCTAGGTTAGCTAACGGGCACTTGGACTATGTATATTCCAGAGTGGGCACTTGGATTATGTAGGTTGCCTAGCGGACATTTAGACTATGTAGGTTTCCTTGCGGGCATTTGGACTATGTAGGTTACCAGCGAGCACTTGGACAATCTAGGTTAACGAACGTGCACTTGGACTATGTAGGTAACCTAGCGGGCACTTGGACTGTCTAGGTTACCTAGCGGGCACTTGGACTTTCTAGGTTAACGAACGGGCACTTGGACTATGTAGGTTAACTAGCAGACACTTCGACTATCTAGGTTAGCTAACGGGCAATTGGACTATATAGGTTACCTAGCGGGCACTTGGACTAGGTAGGTTCCCTAGCGCGCACTTGGACTATTTAGGTTACCTAGCAGGCACTTTGACTATCTAGGTTAACTAACGGGCACTTGGACTATGTAGGTTGCCTAGCGAGCACTTGTTGTATGTAGGTTCCCTAGCGGGAAATTGGACTATGTAGGTTCCCTATCGGGTACTTGGACTGTCTAGGTTAACTAGCGGGCAATTGGACTGTCTAGGTTACCTAACGGGCACTTGGATTATCTAGGTTAACGAACGTGCACTTGGACTATGTAGGTAACCTAGCGGGCTCTGGGACTGTCTAGGTTACCTAGCGGGCACTTGGACTATCTAGGTTAACGAACGGGCACTTGGACTATGTAGGTTAACTAGCGGACACTTCGACTATCTAGGTTAGCTAACGGGCATTGGACAATCTAAGTTAACTAACGGGCACTTGGACTATGTAGGTTGCCTAGCGAGCACTTGGACTATGTAGGTTCCCCAGAGGGCACTTGGACAATGTAGGTTCCCTATCGGGTACTTGGACTGTCTAGGTTAACTAGCGGGCAATTGGACTGTCTAGGTTACCTAGTGGGCACTTGGAGTATGTACGTTCCCTAGCGGGCACTTGGGCTTTCTACGTTACCTAGCGGGCACTTGGACTATGTAGGTTAACGAACGGGCACTTGGACTATGTAGGTTAACGAACAGGCACTTGGATTATGTAGTTTACCTAGTAGGTACTTGGACTATGTAGGTTAACTAGCGGGCACTTGGACTATCTAGGTTACCTACGGGCACTTGGAATATGTACCTTCCCTAGCGGGCACTTGGGCTATCTACGTTACCTAGCGGGCACTTGGACTATGTAGGTTAACGAACGGGCACTTGGACTATGTAGGTAACCTAGTGGTCACTTGGACTATGTAGGTTATCTAGCGGACACTTGGACTATCTAGGTTACCTAGCAGGCACTTTGACTATCTATGTTAACTAACGGGCACTTGGACTATGTAGGGTAACTAGCGGGCACATGGACTATGTAGGTTCCCTAGAGGGTACTTGGACTATGTAGGTTCCCTATCGGGTACTTGGACTGTCTAGGTTAGCTAGGGGGCAATTGGACTCTCTAGGTTACCTAGTGGGCACTTGGACTATGTACGTTCCCTAGCGGGCACTTGGGATATCTACGTTACCTAGCGGGCACTTGCACAATGTAAGTTAACGAACGGGCACTTGGACTATGTAGGTTAACTAGCGGACACTTGGACTATCTAGGATAGCTAACGGGCAATTGGACTATCAAGGTTACCTAACGGGCACTTGGACTATGAAGGTTACCTAGCGGGCACTTGGACTATCTAGGTTACCTAGCAGGCACTTTGACTATATAGGTTAACTAACGGGCACTTGGACTATGTAGGTTGCCTAGCGAGCACCTGGACTATGTAGGTTCCCTAGCGGGCGCTTGGACTATGTAGATTCCCTAGCGGTACTTGGACTGTCTAGGTTAACTAGCGGGCAATTGGACTGTCTAGGTTACCTAGTGGGCACTTGGACTATGTAGTTTACCTAGCAGGCACTTGGACTATGTAGGTTTACTAGCAGGCACTTAGACTATCTAGGTTACCTAGCGGGCACCTGGACTATGTACGTTCCCTAGCGGGCACTTGGGCTATCTACGTTACCTAGCGGGCACTTGGGCTATGTAGGTTAACGAATGGGCACTTGGACTATGTAGGTAACCTAGTGGTCACTTGGACTGTCTAGGTTACCTAGCGGGCACTTGGACTATGTAGGTGAACTAGCGGGCACTTGGACTATCTAGGTTAACTAGCGGGCACTTGGACTATCTAGGTTAACTAGCAGGCACTTGGACTATCTAGGTTAACTAGCGGGCCCATGCACTATGTAGGTTAACTAGCGGCCCCATGGATTATGTAGGTTTACTAGGGGGCACTTGGACTATCTAGGTTAACTTGCGGGCACTTGGACTATGTAGTTTCCCTTGCGGACATTTGGACTATTTAGGTTACCTAGCGGGCACTTGGACTATGTAGGTTATCTAGCGGGCACTTGGACTATCTAGGTTACCTAGCAGGCACTTTGACTATCTAGGTTAACTAACGGGCATTTGGACTATGTAGGGCAACTAGCGGGCACTTGGACTGTCTAGGTTACCTAACGGGCACTTGGATTATCTAGGTTAACGAATGGGCACTTGGACTATGTAGGTTACCTAGCCACCACTTGGACTATCTAGGTTAGCTAACAGGCACTTGGAGTATCTAGGTTCCCTAGCGGGAACTTGTACTATCTAGGTTACCTAGCTGGCACATGGACTATGTAGGTCAACTAGCGGGCCCTTGGACTATCTAGGTTAGCTAACGGGCACTTGGACTATGTATATTCCAGAGTGGGCACTTGGATTATGTAGGTTGCCTAGCGGACATTTAGACTATGTAGGTTTCCTTGCGGGCATTTGGACTATGTAGGTTACCAGCGAGCACTTGGACAATCTAGGTTAACGAACGTGCACTTGGACTATGTAGGTAACCTAGCGGGCACTTGGACTGTCTAGGTTACCTAGCGGGCACTTGGACTTTCTAGGTTAACGAACGGGCACTTGGACTATGTAGGTTAACTAGCAGACACTTCGACTATCTAGGTTAGCTAACGGGCAATTGGACTATATAGGTTACCTAGCGGGCACTTGGACTAGGTAGGTTCCCTAGCGCGCACTTGGACTATTTAGGTTACCTAGCAGGCACTTTGACTATCTAGGTTAACTAACGGGCACTTGGACTATGTAGGTTGCCTAGCGAGCACTTGTTGTATGTAGGTTCCCTAGCGGGAAATTGGACTATGTAGGTTCCCTATCTGGTACTTGGATTGTCTAGGTTAACTAGCGGGCAATTGGACTGTCTAGGTTACCTAACGGGCACTTGGATTATCTAGGTTAACGAACGTGCACTTGGACTATGTAGGTAACCTAGCGGGCTCTGGGACTGTCTAGGTTACCTAGCGGGCACTTGGACTATCTAGGTTAACGAACGGGCACTTGGACTATGTAGGTTAACTAGCGGACACTTCGACTATCTAGGTTAGCTAACGGGCATTGGACAATCTAAGTTAACTAACGGGCACTTGGACTATGTAGGTTGCCTAGCGAGCACTTGGACTATGTAGGTTCCCCAGAGGGCACTTGGACAATGTAGGTTCCCTATCGGGTACTTGGACTGTCTAGGTTAACTAGCGGGCAATTGGACTGTCTAGGTTACCTAGTGGGCACTTGGAGTATGTACGTTCCCTAGCGGGCACTTGGGCTTTCTACGTTACCTAGCGGGCACTTGGACTATGTAGGTTAACGAACGGGCACTTGGACTATGTAGGTTAACGAACAGGCACTTGGATTATGTAGTTTACCTAGTAGGTACTTGGACTATGTAGGTTAACTAGCGGGCACTTGGATTATCTAGGTTACCTACGGGCACTTGGAATATGTACCTTCCCTAGCGGGCACTTGGGCTTTCTACGTTACCTAGCGGGCACTTGGACTATGTAGGTTAACGAACGGGCACTTGGACTATGTAGGTAACCTAGTGGTCACTTGGACTATGTAGGTTATCTAGCGGACACTTGGACTATCTAGGTTACCTAGCAGGCACTTTGACTATCTATGTTAACTAACGGGCACTTGGAATATGTAGGGCAACTAGCGGGCACTTGGACTGTCTAGGTTACCTAACGGGCACTTGGATTATCTAGGTTAACGAACGTGCACTTGGACTATGTAGGTAACCTAGCGGGCACTTGGACTGTCTAGGTTACCTAGCGGGCACTTGGACTATCTAGGTTAACGAACGGGCACTTGGACTATGTAGGTTAACTAGCGGACACTTCGAATATCTAGGTTAGCTAACGGGCAATTGGACAATTTAGGTTAACTAACGGGCACTTGGACTATGTAGGTTGCCTAGCGAGCACTTGGACTATGTAGGTTCCCTAGAGGGCACTTGGACTATGTAGGTTCCCTATCGGGTACTTGGACTGTCTAGGTTAACTAGGGGGCAATTGGACTGTCTAGGTTACCTAGTGGGCACTTGGACTATGTACGTTCCCTAGCGGGCACTTGGGATATCTACGTTACCTAGCGGGCACTTGGACAATGTAAGTTAACGAACGGGCACTTGGACTATGTAGGTTAACTAGCGGACACTTGGACTATCTAGGATAGCTAACGGGCAATTGGACTATCAAGGTTACCTAACGGGCACTTGGACTATGAAGGTTACCTAGCGGGCACTTGGACTATCTAGGTTACCTAGCAGGCACTTTGACTATCTAGGTTAACTAACGGGCACTTGGACTATGTAGGTTGCCTAGCGAGCACCTGGACTATGTAGGTTCCCTAGCGGGCGCTTGGACTATGTAGATTCCCTAGCGGTACTTGGACTGTCTAGGTTAACTAGCGGGCAATTGGACTGTCTAGGTTACCTAGTGGGCACTTGGACTATGTAGTTTACCTAGCAGGCACTTGGACTATGTAGGTTTACTAGCAGGCACTTAGACTATCTAGGTTACCTAGCGGGCACTTGGACTATGTACGTTCCCTAGCGGGCACTTGGGCTATCTACGTTACCTAGCGGGCACTTGGGCTATGTAGGTTAACGAATGGGCACTTGGACTATGTAGGTAACCTAGTGGTCACTTGGACTGTCTAGGTTACCTAGCGGGCACTTGGACTATGTAGGTAAACTAGCGGGCACTTGGACTATCTAGGTTAACTAGCGGGCACTTGGACTATCTAGGTTAACTAGCGGGCACTTGGACTATCTAGGTTAACTAGCGGGCCCATGCACTATGTAGGTTAACTAGCGGCCCCATGGATTATGTAGGTTTACTAGGGGGCACTTGGACTATCTAGGTTAACTTGCGGGCACTTGGACTATGTAGTTTCCCTAGCGGACATTTGGACTATTTAGGTTACCTAGCGGGCACTTGGACTATGTAGGTTATCTAGCGGGCACTTGTACTATCTAGGTTACCTAGCAGGCACTTTGACTATCTAGGTTAAGTAACGGGCATTTGGACTATGTAGGGCAACTAGCGGGCACTTGGACTGTCTAGGTTACCTAACGGGCACTTGGATTATCTAGGTTAACGAATGGGCACTTGGACTATGTAGGTTACCTAGCCACCACTTGGACTATCTAGGTTAGCTAACAGGCACTTGGAGTATCTAGGTTCCCTAGCGGGAACTTGTACTATCTAGGTTACCTAGCTGGCACATGGACTATGTAGGTCAACTAGCGGGCCCTTGGACTATCTAGGTTAGCTAACGGGCACTTGGACTATGTATGTCCCAGAGTGGGCATTTGGATTATGTAGGTTGCCTAGCGGACATTTAGACTATGTAGGTTTCCTTGCGGGCATTTGGACTATGTAGGTTACCAGCGAGCACTTGGACAATCTAGGTTAACGAACATGCACTTGGACTATGTAGGTAACCTAGCGGGCACTTGGACTGTCTAGGTTACCTAGCGGGCACTTGGACTTTCTAGGTTAACGAACGGGCACTTGGACTATGTAGGTTAACTAGCAGACACTTCGACTATCTAGGTTAGCTAACGGGCAATTGGACTATATAGGTTACCTAGCGGGCACTTGGACTATGTAGGTTCCCTAGCTGGCACTTGGACTATTTAGGTTACCTAGCAGGCACTTTGACTATCTAGGTTAACTAACGGGCACTTGGACTATGTAGGTTGCCTAGCGAGCACTTGTTGTATGTAGGTTCCCTAGCGGGAAATTGGACTATGTAGGTTCCCTATCGGGTACTTGGACTGTCTAGGTTAACTAGCGGGCAATTGGACTGTCTAGGTTACCTAACGGGCACTTGGATTATCTAGGTTAACGAACGTGCACTTGGACTATGTAGGTAACCTAGCGGGCACTGGGACTGTCTAGGTTACCTAGCGGGCACTTGGACTATCTAGGTTAACGAACGGGCACTTGGACTATGTAGGTTAACTAGCGGACACTTCGACTATCTAGGTTAGCTAACGGGCAATTGGACAATCTAAGTTAACTAACGGGCACTTGGACTATGTAGGTTGCCTAGCGAGCACTTGGACTATGTAGGTTCCCCAGAGGGCACTTGGACAATGTAGGTTCCCTATCGGGTACTTGGACTGTCTAGGTTAACTAGCGGGCAATTGGACTGTCTAGGTTACCTAGTGGGCACTTGGAGTATGTACGTTCCCTAGCGGGCACTTGGGCTTTCTACGTTACCTAGCGGGCACTTGGACTATGTAGGTTAACGAACGGGCACTTGGACTATGTAGGTTAATGAACAGGCACTTGGATTATGTAGTTTACCTAGCAGGAACTTGGACTATGTAGGTTAACTAGCGGGCACTTGGACTATCTAGGTTACCTACGGGCACTTGGAATATGTACCTTCCCTAGCGGGCACTTGGGCTATCTACGTTACCTAGCGGGCACTTGGACTATGTAGGTTAACGAACGGGCACTTGGACTATGTAGGTAACCTAGTGGTCACTTGGACTATGTAGGTTATCTAGCGGACACTTGGACTATCTAGGTTACCTAGCAGGCACTTTGACTATCTATGTTAACTAACGGGCACTTGGACTATGTAGGGTAACTAGCGGGCACTTGGACTGTCTAGGTTACCTAACGGGCACTTGGATTATCTAGGTTAACGAACGTGCACTTGGACTATGTAGGTAACCTAGCGGGCACTTGGACTGTCTAGGTTACCTAGCGGGCACTTGGACTATCTAGGTTAACGAACGGGCACTTGGACTATGTAGGTTAACTAGCGGACACTTCGAATATCTAGGTTAGCTAACGGGCAATTGGACAATCTAGGTTAACTAACGGGCACTTGGACTATGTAGGTTGCCTAGCGAGCACTTGGACTATGTAGGTTCCCTAGAGGGCACTTGGACTATGTAGGTTCCCTATCGGGTACTTGGACTGTCTAGGTTAACTAGGGGGCAATTGGACTGTCTAGGTTACCTAGTGGGCACTTGGACTATGTACGTTCCCTAGCGGGCACTTGGGATATCTACGTTACCTAGCGGGCACTTGCACAATGTAAGTTAACGAACGGGCACTTGGACTATGTAGGTTAACTAGCGGACACTTGGACTATCTAGGATAGCTAACGGGCAATTGGACTATCAAGGTTACCTAACGGGCACTTGGACTATGAAGGTTACCTAGCGGGCACATGGACTATCTAGGTTACCTAGCAGGCACTTTGACTATCTAGGGTAACTAACGGGCACTTGGACTATGTAGGTTGCCTAGCGAGCACCTGGACTATGTAGGTTCCCTAGCGGGCGCTTGGACTATGTAGATTCCCTAGCGGTACTTGGACTGTCTAGGTTAACTAGCGGGCAATTGGACTGTCTAGGTTACCTAGTGGGCACATGGACTATGTAGTTTACCTAGCAGGCACTTGGACTATGTAGGTTTACTAGCAGGCACTTAGACTATCCAGGTTACCTAGCGAGCACTTGGACTATGTACGTTCCCTAGCGGGCACTTGGGCTATCTACGTTACCTAGCGGGCACTTGGACTATGTAGGTTAACGAATGGGCACTTGGACTATGTAGGTAACCTAGTGGTCACTTGGACTGTCTAGGTTACCTAGCGGGCACTTGGACTATGTAGGTTAACTAGCGGGCACTTGGACTATCTAGGTTAACTAGCGGGCACTTGGACTATCTAGGTTAACTAGTGGGCCCTTGCACTATGTAGGTTAACTAGCGGGCCCATGGATTATGTAGGTTTACTAGGGGGCACTTGGACTATCTAGGTTAACTAGCGGGCACTTGGACTATGTAGTTTCCCTAGCGGACATTTGGACTATTTAGGTTACCTAGCGGGCACTTGGACTATGTAGGTTATCTAGCGGGCACTTGGACTATCTAGGTTACCTAGCAGGCACTTTGACTATCTAGGTTAACTAACGGGCACTTGGACTATGTAGGGCAACTAGCGGGCACTTGGACTGTCTAGGTTACCTAACGGGCACTTGGATTATCTAGGTTAACGAACGGGCACTTGGACTATGTAGGTTACCTAGCCACCACTTGGACTATCTTGGTTAGCTAACAGGCACTTGGACTATCTAGGTTCCCTAGCGGGCACTTGTACTATCTAGGTTACCTATCTGGCACTTGGACTATTTAGGTCAACTAGCGGGCCCTTGGACTATCTAGGTTAGCTAACGGGCACTTGGACTATGTATGTTCCAGAGTGGGCACTTGGATTATGTAAGTTGCTTAGCGGACATTTAGAGTATGTAGGTTTCCTTGCTGGCAGTTGGACTATGTAGGTTACCAGCAGGCACTTGAACAATCTAGGTTAACGAACGTGCACTTGGACTATGTAGGTAACCTAGCGGGCACTTGGATTGTCTAGGTTACCTAGCGGGCACTTGGACTTTCTAGGTTAACGAACGGGCACTTGGACTATGTAGGTTAAGTAGCGGACACTTCGACTATCTAGATTAGCTAACGGGCAATTGGACTATCTAGGTTACCTAGCGGGCACTTGGACTATGTAGGTTCCCTAGCGGGCACTTGGACTATTTAGGTTACCTAGCAGGCACTTTGACTATCTAGGTTAACTAACGGGCACTTGAACTATGAAGGTTGCCTAGCGAGCACTTGGAGTATGTAGGTTCCCTAGCGGGCAATTGGACTATGTAGGTTCCCTATCGGGTACTTGGACTGTCTAGGTTAACTAGCGGCAATTGGACTGGCTAGATTACCTAGTGGGCACTTCGAGTATGTACGTTCCCTAGCGGGCACTTGGGCTTTCTACGTTACCTAGCGGGCACTTGGACTATGGAGGTTAACGAACGGGCACTTGGACTATGTAGGTTAACGAACGGGCACTTGGATTATGTAGTTTACCTAGCAGGTACTTGGACTATGTAGGTTAACTAGCGGGCACTTGGACTATCTAGGTTACCTATGGCACTTGGACTAAGTACCTTCCCTAGCGGGCACTTGGGCTATCTACGTTACCAAGCGGGCACTTGGACTATGTAGGTTAACGAACGGGCACTTGGACTATGTAGGTAACCTAGTGGTCACTTGGACTATGTAGGTTATCTAGCGGACACTTGGACTATCTAGGTTACCTAGCAGGCACTTTGACTATCTATGTTAACTAACGGGCACTTGGACTATGTAGGGTAACTAGCGGGCACATGGACTATGTAGGTTCCCTAGAGGGTACTTGGACTATGTAGGTTCCCTATCGGGTACTTGGACTGTCTAGGTTAGCTAGGGGGCAATTGGACTCTCTAGGTTACCTAGTGGGCACTTGGATTATGTACGTTCCCTAGCGGGCACTTGGGATATCTACGTTACCTAGCGGGCACTTGCACAATGTAAGTTAACGAACGGGCACTTGGACTATGTAGGTTAACTAGCGGACACTTGGACTATCTAGGATAGCTAACGGGCAATTGGACTATCAAGGTTACCTAACGGGCACTTGGACTATGAAGGTTACCTAGCGGGCACTTGGACTATCTAGGTTACCTAGCAGGCACTTTGACTATATAGGTTAACTAACGGGCACTTGGACTATGTAGGTTGCCTAGCGAGCACCTGGACTATGTAGGTTCCCTAGCGGGCGCTTGGACTATGTAGATTCCCTAGCGGTACTTGGAGTGTCTAGGTTAACTAGCGGGCAATTGGACTGTCTAGGTTACCTAGTGGGCACTTGGACTATGTAGTTTACCTAGCAGGCACTTGGACTATGTAGGTTTACTAGCAGGCACTTAGACTATCTAGGTTACCTAGCGGGCACCTGGACTATGTACGTTCCCTAGCGGGCACTTGGGCTATCTACGTTACCTAGCGGGCACTTGGGCTATGTAGGTTAACGAATGGGCACTTGGACTATGTAGGTAACCTAGTGGTCACTTGGACTGTCTAGGTTACCTAGCGGGCCCATGCACTATGTAGGTTAACTAGCGGCCCCATGGATTATGTAGGTTTACTAGGGGGCACTTGGACTATCTAGGTTAACTTGCGGGCACTTGGACTATGTAGTTTCCCTTGCGGACATTTGGACTATTTAGGTTACCTAGCGGGCACTTGGACTATGTAGGTTATCTAGCGGGCACTTGGACTATCTAGGTTACCTAGCAGGCACTTTGACTATCTAGGTTAAGTAACGGGCATTTGGACTATGTAGGGCAACTAGCGGGCACTTGGACTGTCTAGGTTACCTAACGGGCACTTGGATTATCTAGGTTAACGAATGGGCACTTGGACTATGTAGGTTACCTAGCCACCACTTGGACTATCTAGGTTAGCTAACAGGCACTTGGAGTATCTAGGTTCCCTAGCGGGAACTTGTACTATCTAGGTTACCTAGCTGGCACATGGACTATGTAGGTCAACTAGCGGGCCCTTGGACTATCTAGGTTAGCTAACGGGCACTTGGACTATGTATGTTCCAGAGTGGGCACTTGGATTATGTAGGTTGCCTGGCGGACATTTAGACTATGTAGGTTTCCTTGCGGGCATTTGGACTATGTAGGTTACCAGCGAGCACTTGGACAATCTAGGTTAACGAACGTGCACTTGGACTATGTAGGTAACCTAGCGGGCACTTGGACTGTCTAGGTTACCTAGCGGGCACTTGGACTTTCTAGGTTAACGAACGGGCACTTGGACTATGTAGGTTAACTAGCAGACACTTCGACTATCTAGGTTAGCTAACGGGCAATTGGACTATATAGGTTACCTAGCGGGCACTTGGACTAGGTAGGTTCCCTAGCGCGCACTTGGACAATTTAGGTTACCTAGCAGGCACTTTGACTATCTAGGTTAACTAACGGGCACTTGGACTATGTAGGTTGCCTAGCGAGCACTTGTTGTATGTAGGTTCCCTAGCGGGAAATTGGACTATGTAGGTTCCCTATCTGGTACTTGTATTGTCTAGGTTAACTAGCGGGCAATTGGACTGTCTAGGTTACCTAACGGGCACTTGGATTATCTAGGTTAACGAACGTGCACTTGGACTATGTAGGTAACCTAGCGGGCTCTGGGACTGTCTAGGTTACCTAGCGGGCACTTGGACTATCTAGGTTAACGAACGGGCACTTGGACTATGTAGGTTAACTAGCGGACACTTCGACTATCTAGGTTAGCTAACGGGCATTGGACAATCTAAGTTAACTAACGGGCACTTGGACTATGTAGGTTGCCTAGCGAGCACTTGGACTATGTAGGTTCCCCAGAGGGCACTTGGACAATGTAGGTTCCCTATCGGGTACTTGGACTGTCTAGGTTAACTAGCGGGCAATTGGACTGTCTAGGTTACCTAGTGGGCACTTGGAGTATGTACGTTCCCTAGCGGGCACTTGGGCTTTCTACGTTACCTAGCGGGCACTTGGACTATGTAGGTTAACGAACGGGCACTTGGACTATGTAGGTTAACGAACAGGCACTTGGATTATGTAGTTTACCTAGTAGGTACTTGGACTATGTAGGTTAACTAGCGGGCACTTGGACTATCTAGGTTACCTACGGGCACTTGGAATATGTACCTTCCCTAGCGGGCACTTGGGCTATCTACGTTACCTAGCGGGCACTTGGACTATGTAGGTTAACGAACAGGCACTTGGACTATGTAGGTAACCTAGTGGTCACTTGGACTATGTAGGTTATCTAGCGGACACTTGGACTATCTAGGTTACCTAGCAGGCACTTTGACTATCAATGTTAACTAACGGGCACTTGGAATATGTAGGGCAACTAGCGGGCACTTGGACTGTCTAGGTTACCTAACGGGCACTTGGATTATCTAGGTTAACGAACGTGCACTTGGACTATGTAGGTAACCTAGCGGGCACTTGGACTGTCTAGGTTACCTAGCGGGCACTTGGACTATCTAGGTTAACGAACGGGCACTTGGACTATGTAGGTTAACTAGCGGACACTTCGAATATCTAGGTTAGCTAACGGGCAATTGGACAATCTAGGTTAACTAACGGGCACTTGGACTATGTAGGTTGCCTAGCGAGCACTTGGACTATGTAGGTTCCCTAGAGGGCACTTGGACTATGTAGGTTCCCTATCGGGTACTTGGACTGTCTAGGTTAACTAGGGGGCAATTGGACTGTCTAGGTTACCTAGTGGGCACTTGGACTATGTACGTTCCCTAGCGGGCACTTGGGATATCTACGTTACCTAGCGGGCACTTGGACAATGTAAGTTAACGAACGGGCACTTGGACTATGTAGGTTAACTAGCGGACACTTGGACTATCTAGGATAGCTAACGGGCAATTGGACTATCAAGGTTACCTAACGGGCACTTGGACTATGAAGGTTACCTAGCGGGCACTTGGACTATCTAGGTTACCTAGCAGGCACTTTGACTATCTAGGTTAACTAACGGGCACTTGGACTATGTAGGTTGCCTAGCGAGCACCTGGACTATGTAGGTTCCCTAGCGGGCGCTTGGACTATGTAGATTCCCTAGCGGTACTTGGACTGTCTAGGTTAACTAGCGGGCAATTGGACTGTCTAGGTTACCTAGTGGGCACTTGGACTATGTAGTTTACCTAGCAGGCACTTGGACTATGTAGGTTTACTAGCAGGCACTTAGACTATCTAGGTTACCTAGCGGGCACTTGGACTATGTACGTTCCCTAGCGGGCACTTGGGCTATCTACGTTACCTAGCGGGCACTTGGGCTATGTAGGTTAACGAATGGGCACTTGGACTATGTAGGTAACCTAGTGGTCACTTGGACTGTCTAGGTTACCTAGCGGGCACTTGGACTATGTAGGTAAACTAGCGAGCACTTGGACTATCTAGGTTAACTAGCGGGCACTTGGACTATCTAGGTTAACTAGCGGGCACTTGGACTATCTAGGTTAACTAGCGGGCCCATGCACTATGTAGGTTAACTAGCGGCCCCATGGATTATGTAGGTATACTAGGGGGCACTTGGACTATCTAGGTTAACTTGCGGGCACTTGGACTATGTAGTTTCCCTAGCGGACATTTGGACTATTTAGGTTACCTAGCGGGCACTTGGACTATGTAGGTTATCTAGCGGGCACTTGTACTATCTAAGTTACCTAGCAGGCACTTTGACTATCTATGTTAAGTAACGGGCATTTGGACTATGTAGGGCAACTAGCGGGCACTTGGACTGTCTAGGTTACCTAACGGGCACTTGGATTATCTAGGTTAACGAATGGGCACTTGGACTATGTAGGTTACCTAGCCACCACTTGGACTATCTAGGTTAGCTAACAGGCACTTGGAGTATCTAGGTTCCCTAGCGGGAACTTGTACTATCTAGGTTACCTAGCTGGCACATGGACTATGTAGGTCAACTAGCGGGCCCTTGGACTATCTAGGTTAGCTAACGGGCACTTGGACTATGTATGTTCCAGAGTGGGCATTTGGATTATGTAGGTTGCCTAGCGGACATTTAGACTATGTAGGTTTCCTTGCGGGCATTTGGACTATGTAGGTTACCAGCGAGCACTTGGACAATCTAGGTTAACGAACATGCACTTGGACTATGTAGGTAACCTAGCGGGCACTTGGACTGTCTAGGTTACCTAGCGGGCACTTGGACTTTCTAGGTTAACGAACGGGCACTTGGACTATGTAGGTTAACTAGCAGACACTTCGACTATCTAGGTTAGCTAACGGGCAATTGGACTATATAGGTTACCTAGCGGGCACTTGGACTATGTAGGTTCCCTAGCTGGCACTTGGACTATTTAGGTTACCTAGCAGGCACTTTGACTATCTAGGTTAACTAACGGGCACTTGGACTATGTAGGTTGCCTAGCGAGCACTTGTTGTATGTAGGTTCCCTAGCGGGAAATTGGACTATGTAGGTTCCCTATCGGGTACTTGGACTGTCTAGGTTAACTAGCGGGCAATTGGACTGTCTAGGTTACCTAACGGGCACTTGGATTATCTAGGTTAACGAACGTGCACTTGGACTATGTAGGTAACCTAGCGGGCACTGGGACTGTCTAGGTTACCTAGCGGGCACTTGGACTATCTAGGTTAACGAACGGGCACTTGGACTATGTAGGTTAACTAGCGGACACTTCGACTATCTAGGTTAGCTAACGGGCAATTGGACAATCTAAGTTAACTAACGGGCACTTGGACTATGTAGGTTGCCTAGCGAGCACTTGGACTATGTAGGTTCCCCAGAGGGCACTTGGACAATGTAGGTTCCCTATCGGGTACTTGGACTGTCTAGGTTAACTAGCGGGCAATTGGACTGTCTAGGTTACCTAGTGGGCACTTGGAGTATGTACGTTCCCTAGCGGGCACTTGGGCTTTCTACGTTACCTAGCGGGCACTTGGACTATGTAGGTTAACGAACGGGCACTTGGACTATGTAGGTTAACGAACAGGCACTTGGATTATGTAGTTTACCTAGGAGGAACTTGGACTATGTAGGTTAACTAGCGGGCACTTGGACTATCTAGGTTACCTACGGGCACTTGGAATATGTACCTTCCCTAGCGGGCACTTGGGCTATCTACGTTACCTAGCGGGCACTTGGACTATGTAGGTTAACGAACGGGCACTTGGACTATGTAGGTAACCTAGTGGTCACTTGGACTATGTAGGTTATCTAGCGGACACTTGGACTATCTAGGTTACCTAGCAGGCACTTTGATTATCTATGTTAACTAACGGGCACTTGGACTATGTAGGGTAACTAGCGGGCACTTGGACTGTCTAGGTTACCTAACGGGCACTTGGATTATCTAGGTTAACGAACGTGCACTTGGACTATGTAGGTAACCTAGCGGGCACTTGGACTGTCTAGGTTACCTAGCGGGCACTTGGACTATCTAGGTTAACGAACGGGCACTTGGACTATGTAGGTTAACTAGCGGACACTTCGAATATCTAGGTTAGCTAACGGGCAATTGGACAATCTAGGTTAACTAACGGGCACTTGGACTATGTAGGTTGCCTAGCGAGCACTTGGACTATGTAGGTTCCCTATCGGGTACTTGGACTGTCTAGGTTAACTAGGGGGCAATTGGACTGTCTAGGTTACCTAGTGGGCACTTGGACTATGTACGTTCCCTAGCGGGCACTTGGGATATCTACGTTACCTAGCGGGCACTTGCACAATGTAAGTTAACGAACGGGCACTTGGACTATGTAGGTTAACTAGCGGACACTTGGACTATCTAGGATAGCTAACGGGCAATTGGACTATCAAGGTTACCTAACGGGCACTTGGACTATGAAGGTTACCTAGCGGGCACATGGACTATCTAGGTTACCTAGCAGGCACTTTGACTATCTAGGGTAACTAACGGGCACTTGGACTATGTAGGTTGCCTAGCGAGCACCTGGACTATGTAGGTTCCCTAGCGGGCGCTTGGACTATGTAGATTCCCTAGCGGTACTTGGACTGTCTAGGTTAACTAGCGGGCAATTGGACTGTCTAGGTTACCTAGTGGGCACATGGACTATGTAGTTTACCTAGCAGGCACTTGGACTATGTAGGTTTACTAGCAGGCACTTAGACTATCCAGGTTACCTAGCGAGCACTTGGACTATGTACGTTCCCTAGCGGGCACTTGGACTATCTATGTTACCTAGCGGGCACTTGGACTATGTAGGTTAACGAATGTGCACTTGGACTATGTAGGTAACCTAGTGGTCCCTTGGACTGTCTAGGTTACCTAGCGGGCACTTGGACTATGTAGGTTAACTAGCGGGCACTTGGACTATCTAGGTTAACTAGCGGGCACTTGGACTATCTAGGTTAACTAGTGGGCCCTTGCACTATGTAGGTTAACTAGCGGGCCCATGGATTATGTAGGTTTACTAGCGGGCACTTGGACTGTCTAGGTTACCTAACGGGCACTTGGATTATCTAGGTTAACGAACGGGCACTTGGACTATGTAGGTTACCTAGCCACCACTTGGACTATGTTGGTTAGCTAAGAGGCACTTGGACTATCTAGGTTCCCTAGCGGGCACTTGTACTATCTAGGTTACCTAGCTGGCACTTGGACTATTTAGGTCAACTAGCGGGCCCTTGGACTATCTAGGTTAGCTAACGGGCACTTGGACTATGTATGTTCCAGAGTGGGCACTTGGATTATGTAGGTTGCCTAGCGGACATTTAGACTATGTAGGTTTCCTTGCGGGCAGTTGGACTATGTAGGTTACCAGCAGGCACTTGAACAATCTAGGTTAACGAACGTGCACTTGGACTATGTAGGTAACCTAGCGGGCACTTGGATTGTCTAGGTTACCTAGCGGGCACTTGGACTTTCTAGGTTAACGAACGGGCACTTGGACTATGTAGGTTAACTAGCGGACACTTCGACTATCTAGATTAGCTAACGGGCAATTGGACTATCTAGGTTACCTAGCGGGCACTTGGACTATGTAGGTTCCCTAGCGGGCACTTGGACTATTTAGGTTACCTAGCAGGCACTTTGACTATCTAGGTTAACTAACGGGCACTTGAACTATGAAGGTTGCCTAGCGAGCACTTGGAGTATGTAGGTTCCCTAGCGGGCAATTGGACTATGTAGGTTCCCTATCGGGTACTTGGACTGTCTAGGTTAACTAGCGACAATTGGACTGGCTAGATTACCTAGTGGGCACTTCGAGTATGTACGTTCCCTAGCGGGCACTTGGGCTTTCTACGTTACCTAGCGGGCACTTGGACTATGGAGGTTAACGAACGGGCACTTGGACTATGTAGGTTAACGAACGGGCACTTGGATTATGTAGTTTACCTAGCAGGTACTTGGACTATGTAGGTTAACTAGCGGGCACTTGGACTATCTAGGTTACCTATGGCACTTGGACTAAGTACCTTCCCTAGCGGGCACTTGGGCTATCTACGTTACCAAGCGGGCACTTGGACTATGTAGGTTAACGAACGGGCACTTGGACTATGTAGGTAACCTAGTGGTCACTTGGACTATGTAGGTTATCTAGCGGACACTTAGACTATCCAGGTTACCTAACGGGCACTTGGATTATCTAGGTTAACGAACGTGCACTTGGACTATGTAGGTAACCTAGCGGGCACTTGGACTGTCTAGGTTACCTAGCGGGCACTTGGACTATCTAGGTTAACGAACGGGCACTTGGACTATGTAGGTTAACTAGCGGACACTTCGACTACCTAGGTTAGCTAACGGGCAATTGGACAATCTAGGTTCACTAACGGGCACTTGGACTATGTAGGTTGCCTAGCGAGCACTTCGACTATGTAGGTTCCCTATCGGGTACTTGGACTGTCTAGGTTAACTAGGGGGCAATTGGACTGTCTAGGTTACCTAGTGGGCACTTGGACAATGTACGTTCCCTAGCGGGCACTTGGGATAGCTACGTTACCTAGCGGGCACTTGGACAATGTAAGTTAACGAACGGGCACTTGGACTATGTAGGTTAACTAGCGGACACTTGGACTATCTAGGATAGCTAACGGGCAATTGGACTATCAAGGTTACCTAACGGGCACTTGGACTATGAAGGTTACCTAGCGGGCACTTGGACTATGAAGGTTACCTAGCGGGCACTTGGACTATCTAGGTTACCTAGCAGGCACTTTGACTATCTAGGTTAACTAACAGGCCACTTGGACTATGTAGGTTGCCTAGCGAGCACCTGGACTATGTAGTTTCCCTAGCGGGCGCTTGGACCATGTATATTCCCTAGCGGTACTTGGACTGTCTAGGTTAACTAGCGGGCAATTGGACTGTCTGGGTTACCTAGTGGGCACTTGGACTATGTAGTTTACCTAGCAGGCACTTGGACTATGGAGGTTTACTAGCAGGAACTTAGACTATCTAGGTTACCTAGCGGGCACTTGGGCTATCTACGTTACCTAGCGGGCACTTGGACTATGTAGGTTAACGAATGGGCACTTGGACTATGTAGGTAACCTAGTGGTCACTTGGACTGTCTAGGTTACCTAGCGGGCAATTGGACTATGTAGGTTAACTAGCGGGCACTTGGACTATCTAGGTTAACTAGCGGGCACTTGGACTATCTAGGTTAACTAGCGGGCACTTGGACTATCTAGGTTAACTAGCGGGCCCTTGCACTATGTAGGTTAACTAGCGGGCCCATGGATTATGTAGGTTTACTAGGGGGGACTTGGACTATCTAGGTTAACTAGCGGGCACTTGGACTATGTAGTTTCCCAGCGGACATTTGGACTATTTAGGTTACCTAGCGGGCACTTGGACTATGTATGTTATCTAGCGGGCACTTGGACTATCTTGGTTACCTAGCAGGCACTTTGACTATCTAGGTTAACTAACGGGCACTTGGACTATGTAGGGCAACTAGCGGGCACTTGGACTGTCTAGGTTACCTAACGGGCACTTGGATTATCTAGGTTAACGAACGGGCACTTGGACTATGTAGGTTACCTAGCCACCACTTGGTCTATCTAGGTTAGCTAAGAGGCACTTGGACTATCTAGGTTCCCTAGCGGGCACTTGTACTATCTAGGTTACCTAGCTGGCACTTGGACTATGTAGGTCAACTAGCGGGCCCTTGGACTATCTAGGTTAGCTAACCGGCACTTGGACTATGTATGTTCCAGAGTGGGCACTTGGATTATGTAGGTTGCCTAGCGGACATTTAGACTATGTAGGTTTCCTTGCGGGCATTTGGACTATGTAGGTTACCTAGCGGGCACTTGGACTATGTAGGTTCCCTAGCGGTCACGTGGACTATGTAGGCTCACTAGAAGGCACTTGGACTATGTAGGTTAACTAGCGGGCACTTGGACTAACCAGGTTACCAGGCGGGCACTTGGACTATGTAGGTTACTCAATGGGCACTTGGACTATCTAGGTTAACGAACGGACACTTGGACTACGTAGGTTAGGTATCAGGCACTTGAACTATCTAGGTTACCTAGCAGGCACTTGGACTATGTAGGTTACCTAGTGGACACTTGGACGATTTAGGTTAACTAGCGGGCACTTGGACTATCTAGGTTAACTAGCAGGCCCTTGGACTATCTAGGTTTACTAGCGGGCACTTGGACTATCTAGGTTAACTAGCGGGCACTTGGACTATGTAGGTTAACTAGCGGGCACTTGAACTCTCTAGGTTACCTAGCGGACACTTGGACTATGTACCTTCCCTAGAGGGCACTTGGACTATCTAGGTTACCTAGCAGACACTTGGATTATGAAGGATCCCTAGCGGGCAATTGGACTATCTAGGTTACCTAGCTGGCACTTGGACTATGTAGGTTAACTAGCGGACACTTGCACGATCTAGGTTAACTAGCGGGCCCTTGCACTATGTAGGTTAACTAGCGGGCCCATGGATTATGTAGGTTTACTAGGGAGCACTTGGAACATCTAGGTTAACTAGCGGGCACTTGGACTATGTAGTTTCCCTAGCGGGCATTTGGACTATTTAGGTTGCCTAGCGGGCACTTGGACTATGTAGGTTACCTAGCAGGCACTTTGACTATCTAGGTTAACTAACGGGCACTTGGACTATGTAGGGTAACTAGCGGGCACTTGGACTGTCTAGGTTACCTAACGGGCACTTGGATTATCTAGGTTAACGAACGGGCACTTGGACTACGTAGGTTACCTAGCCACCACTTGGACTATCTAGGTTCCCTAGCGGGCACTTGTACTATCTAGGTTACCTAGCTGGCACTTGGACTATGTAGGTCAACTAGCGGGCCCTTGGACTATCTAGGTTAGCTAACGGGCACTTGGACTATGTATGTTCCAGAGCGGTCACTTGGATTATGTAGGTTGCCTAGCGAACATTTAGACTATGTAGGTTTCCTTGCGGGCATTGGACAATGTAGGTTACCTAGCGGGCACTTGGACTATGTAGGTTCCCTAACGGGCACTTTGAGTATGTAGGTTCCCTAGCGGTCACGTGGACTATGTAGGCTCCCTAGAAGGTACTTGGACTATGTAGGTTAACTAGCGGGCACTTGGACTATGTAGGTTACCCAATGTTCACTTGGACTATCTAGGTTAACGAACGGACACTTGGACTATGTAGGTTAGCTATCAGGCACTTGGACTATCTAGGTTACCTAGCGCACACGTGGACGATTTAGGTTAACTAGCGGGCACTTGGACTATCTAGGTTAACTAGCAGGCCCTTGGACTATCTAGGTTTACTGGCGGGCACGTGGACTATCTAGGTTAACTAACGGGCACTTGGACTATGTAGTTTCCCTAGCGGGCATTTGGATTATTTAGGTTACCTAGTGGGCACTTGGACTATGTAGGTTATCTAGCGGGCACTTGGACTACGTAGGTTAACTAGAAGGCACTTGGACTATCAAGGTTACCTAGCGGGCCCTTGGACTATGTAGGTTAGCAGCGGGCACTTGGACTATCTAGGTTAACGAACGTGCACTTGGACTATTTAGGTAACCTAGAGGGCACTTGGACTGTCTAGGTTACCTAGCGGGCACTTGGACTATCTAGGTTAACGAACGGGCACTTGGACTATGTAGGTTAACTAGCGGACACTTCGACTATCTAGGTTACCTAACGGGCAATTGGACAATCTAGGTTAACTAACGGGCTCTTGGACTATGTAGGTTGCCTAGCGATCACATGGACTATGTAGGTTCCCTAGAGGGCACTTGGACTATGTAGGTTCCCTATAGGGTACTTGGACTGTCTAGGTTAACTAGGGGGCAATTGGACTGTCTAGGTTACCTAGTGGGCACTTGGACTATGTACGTTCCCTAGCGGGCACTTGGGTTATCTACGTTACCTAGCGGGCAATGGACAATGTAAGTTAACGAACGGGCACTTGGACTATGTAGGTTAACTAGCGGACACTTGGACTATCTAGGATAGCTAACGGGCAATTGGACTATCAAGGTTACCTAACGGGCACTTGGACTATGTAGGTTACCTAGCGGGCACTTGGACTATCTAGGTTACCTAGCAGGCACTTTGACTATCTAGGTTAACTAACTGGCACGTGGACTATGTAGGTTGCCTAGCGAGCACATGGACTATGTAGGTTCCCTAGCGGGCGCTTGGACTATGTAGATTCCCTAGCGGTACTTGGACTGTCTAAGTTAACTAGCGGGCAATTGGACTGTCTAGGGTACCTAGTGGGCACTTGGACTATGTAGTTTACCTAGCAGGCACTTGGACTATGTAGGTTTACTAGCAGGCATTTAGACTATCTAGGTTACCTAGCGGGCACTTGGACTATGTACGTTCCCTAGCGGGCTCTTGGGCTATCTACGTTACCTAGCGGGCACTTGGGCTATGTAGGTTAACGAATGGGAAATTGGACTATGTAGGTAACCTAGTGGTCACTTAGACTGTCTAGGTTACCTAGCGGGCACTTGGACTATCTAGGTTAACTACCGGGCGCTTGGACTATCTAGGTTAACTAGCGGGCACTTGGACTATCTAGGTTAACTAGCGGGCACTTGGACTATCTAGGTTAACTAGCGGGCCCTTGCACTATGTAGGTTAACTAGCGGGCCCATGGATTATGTAGGTTTACTAGGGGGCACTTGGACTATCTAGGTTAAGTAGCGGGCACTTGGACTATGTAGTTTCCCTAGCGGACATTTGGACTATTTAGGTTACCTAGCGGGCACTTGGACTATGTATGTTATCTAGCGGGCACTTGGACTATCTAGGTTACCTAGCAGGCACTTTGACTATCTAGGTTAACTAACGGGCACTTGGACTATGTAGGGCAACTAGCGGGCACTTGGACTGTCTAGGTTACCTAACGGGCACTTGGATTATCTAGGTTAACGAACGGGCACTTGGACTATGTAGGTTACCTAGCCACCACTTGGACTATCTAGGTTAGCTAACAGGCACTTGGACTATCTAGGTTCCCTAGCGGGCACTTGTACTATCTAGGTTACCTAGCTGGCACTTGGACTATGTAGGTCAACTAGCGGGCCCTTGGACTATCTAGGTTAGCTAACGGGCACTTGGACTATGTATGTTCCAGAGTGGGCACTTGGATTATCTAGGTTGCCTAGCGGACATTTAGACTATGTAGGTTTCCTTGCGGGCATTTGGACTATGTAGGTTACCAGCGGGCACTTGGACAATCTAGGTTAACGAACGTGCACTTGGACTATGTAGGTAACCTAGCGGGCACTTGTACTGTCTAGGTTACCTAGCGGACACTTGGACTTTCTAGGTTAACGAACGGGCACTTGGACTATGTAGGTTAACTAGCGGACACTTCGACTATCTAGGTTAGCTAACGGGCAATTGGACTATCTAGGTTACCTAGCGGGCACTTGGACTATGTAGGTTCCCTAGCGGGCACTTGGACTATTTAGGTTACCTAGCAGGCACTTTGACTATCTAGGTTAACTAACGGGCACTTGGACTATGTAGGTTGCCTAGCGAGCACTTGGAGTATGTAGGTTCCCTAGCGGGCAATTGGACTATGTAGGTTCCCTTTTGGGTACTTGGACTGTCTAGGTTAACGAGCGGGCAATTGGACTGTCTAGGTTACCTAGTGGGCACTTGGAGTATGTACGTTCCCTAGCGGGCACTTGGGCTTTCTACGTTACCTAGCGGGCACTTGGACTATGTAGGTTAACGAACGGGCACTTGGACTATGTAGGTTAACGAAATGGCACTTGGATTATGTAGTTTACCTAGCAGGTACTTGGACTATGTAGGGTAACTAGCGGGCACTTGGACTATCTAGGTTACCTACGGGCACTTGGACTATGTCCCTTCCCTAGCGGGTACTTGGGCTATCTACGTTACCTAGCGGGCACTTGGACTATGTAGGTTAACTAACGGGCACTTGGTTTATGTAGGGTAACTAGCGGGCACTTGGACTGTCTAGGTTACCTAACGGGCACTTGGATTATCTAGGTTAACGAACGTGCACTTGGACTATGTAGGTAACCTAGCGGGCACTTGGACTGTCTAGGTTACCCAGCGGGCACTTGGACTATCTAGGTTAACGAACGGGCACTTGTACTATGTAGGTTAACTAGCGGACACTTCGACTATCTAGGTTAGCTAACGGGCAATTGGACAATCTAGGTTAACTAACGGGCACATGAACTATGTAGGTTGCTTAGCGAGCACTTGGACTATGTAGGTTCGTTAGTGGGCACTTGGACTATGTAGGTTCCCTATCGGGTACTTGGACTGTCTAGGTTAACTAGGGGGCAATTGGACTGTCTAGGGTACCTAGTGGGCACTTGGACTATGTACGTTCCCTAGCGGGCACTTGGGCTATCTACGTTACCTAGCGGGCACTTGGACAATGTAAGTTAACGAACGGGCACTTGCTCTATGTATGTTAACTAGCGGACACTTGGAATATCTAGGATAGCTAACGGGCAATTGGACTATCAAGGTTACCTAACGGGCACTTGGACAATGTAGGTTACCTAGCGGGCACTTGGACTATCTAGGTTACCTAGCCACCACTTGGACTATCTAGGTTAGCTAACAGGCACTTGGACTATCTAGGTTCCCTAGCGGGCACTTGTACTATCTAGGTTACCAAGCTGGCACTTGGACTATGTAGGTCAACTAGCGGGCCCTTGGACTATCTAGGTTAGCTAACGGGCACTTGGACTATGTATGTTCCAGAGTGGGCACTTGTATTATGTAGGTTGCCTAGCGGACATTTAGACTATGTAGGTTTCCTTGCGGGCATTTGGACTATGTAGGTTACCTAGCGGGCACTTGTACTATGTAGGTTCCCTAGCGGTCACGTGGACTATGTAGGCTCCCTAGAAGGCACTTGGACTATGTAGGTTAACTAGCGGGCACTTGTACTAACCAGGTTACCAGGCGGGCACTTGGACTATGTAGGTTACCCAATGGGCACTTGGACTATCTAGGTTAACGAACGGACCCTTGGACTATGTAGGTTAGTTATCAGGCACTTGGACTATCTAGGTTACCTAGCAGGCACTTGGACGATTTACGTTAACTAGCGGGCACTTGGACTATCTAGGTTAACTAGCAGACCCTTGGACTATCTAGGTTTACTAGCGGGTACTTGGACTATCTAGGTTAACTAGCAGGCACTTGGACTATGTAGGTTAACTAGCGGGCACTTCAACTCTCTAGGTTACCTAGCGGACACTTGGACTATGTACCTTCCCTAGCGGGCACTTGGACTATCTAGGTTACCTAGCAAGCACTTGGATTATGAAGGATCCCTAGCGGGCAATTGGACTATCTAGGTTACCTAGCTGGCACTTGGACTATGTAGGTTAACTAGCGGACACTTGCACGATCTAGGTTAACTAGCGGGCCCTTGCACTATGTAGGTTAACTAGCGGGCCCATGGATTATGTAGGTTTACTAGGGGGCACTTGGGACATCTAGGTTAACTAGCGGGCACTTGGACTATGTAGTTTCCCTAGCGGGCATTTGGACTATTTAGGTTGCCTAGCGGGCACTTGGACTATGTAGGTTACCTAGTAGGCACTTTGACTATCTAGGTTAACTAACGGGCACTTGGACTATGTAGGGTAACTAGCGGGCACTTGGACAGTCTAGGTTACCTAACGGGCACTTGGATTATCTAGGTTAACGAACGGGCACTTGGACTATGTAGGTTACCTAGCCACCACTTGGACTATCTAGGTTCCCTAGCGGGCACTTGTACTATCTAGGTTACCTAGCTGGCACTTGGACTATGTAGGTCAATTAGGGGGCCCTTGGACTATCTATGTTAGCTAACGGGCACTTGTACTATGTATGTTCCAGAGCGGGCACTTGGATTATGTGGGTTGCCTAGCGGACATTTAGACTATGTAGGTTTCCTTGCGGGCATTTGGACTATGTAGGTTACCTAGCGGGCACTTGGACTATGTAGGTTCCCTAGCGGTCACGTGGACTATGTAGGCTCCCTAGAAGGCACTTGGACTATGTAGGTTACCCAATGGGCACTTGGACTATCTAGGTTAGCTATCAGGCACTTGGACTATCTAGGTTACCTAGCGCACCCGTGGACGATTTAGGTTAACGAGCGGGCACTTGGACTATCTAGGTTAACTAGCAGGCCCTTGGACTATCTAGGTTTACTAGCGGGCACTTGGACTATCTAGATTAACTAACGGGCACTTGGACTATGTAGTTTCCCTAGCGGGCATTTTGATGATTTAGGTTACCGAATGGGCACTTGGACTATGTAGGTTATCTAGCGGGCACTTGGACTACGTAGGTTAACTAGAAGGCACTTGGACTATCAAGGTTACCTAGCGGGCCCTTGGACTATGTAGGTTACCAGCGGGCACTTGGACTATCTAGGTTAACGAACGTGCACTTGGACTATGTAGGTAACCTAGCGGGCACTTGGACAGTCTAGGTTACCTGGCGAGCACTTGGACTATCTAGGTTAACGAACGGGCACTTGGACTATGTAGGTTAACTAGTGGACACTTCGACTATCTAGGTTAGCTAATGGGCAATTGGACAATCTAGGTTAACTAACGGGCACTTGGACTATGTAGGTTGCCTAGCGAGCACTTGGAGTATGTAGGTTCCCTAGTGGGCACTTGGACTATGTAGGTTCCTTATCGGGTACTTGTCCTGTCTAGGTTAACTAGGGGGCAATTGGACTGTCTAGGTTACCTAGTGGGTACTTGGACTATGTACGTTCCCTAGCGGGCACTTGGGTTATCTACGTTACCTAGCGGGCACTTGGACAATGTAAGTTAACGAACAGGTACTTGGACTATGTAGGTTAACTAGCGGACACTTGGACTATCTAGGATAGCTAACGGGCAAGTGGACTATCAAGGTTACCTAATGGGGACTTGGACTATGTAGGTTACCTAGCGGGCACTTGGACTATCTAGGTTACCTAGCAGGCACTTTGACTATCTAGGTTAACTAACGGGCACTTGGACTATGTAGGTTGCCTAGCGAGCACCTGGACTATGTAGGTTCCCTAGCGGGCGCTTGGACTATGTAGATTCCCTAGCGGTACTTGGACTGTCTAGGTTAACTAGCGGGCAATTGGACTGTCTAGGTTACCTAGTGGGCACTTGGACTATGTAGTTTACCTAGCAGGCACTTGGACTATGTAGGTTTACTAGCAGGCACTTAGACTATCTAGGTTACCTAGCGGGCACTTGGACTATGTACGTTCCCTAGCGGGCACTTGGGCTATCTACGTTACCTAGCGGGCACTTGGACTATGTAGGTTAAAGAATGGGCACTTGGACTATGTAGGTAACCTAGTGGTCACTTGGACTGTCTAGGTTACCAAGCGGGCACTTGGACTATGTAGGTTAACTAACGGGCACTTGGACTATCCAGGTTAACTAGCGGGCACTTGGACTATCTAGGTTAACTAGCGGGCACTTTGACTATCTAGGTTAACTAGCGGGCACTTGGACTATCTAGGTTAACTAGCGGGCCCTTGCACTATGTAGGTTAACTAGCGGGCCCATGGATTATGTAGGTTTACTAGGGGGCACTTGGACTATCTAGGTTAACTAGCGGGCACTTGGACTATGTAGTTTCCCTAGCGGACATTTGGACTATTTAGGTTACCTAGCGGGCACTTGGACTATGTAGGTTATCTAGCGGGCACTTGGACTATCTAGGTTACCTAGCAGGCACTTTGACTATCTAGGTTAACTAACGGGCATTTGGACTATGTAGGGCAACTAGCGGGCACTTGGACTGTCTAGGTTACCTAACGGGCACTTGGATTATCTAGGTTAACAAACGGGCACTTGGACTATGTAGGTTACCTAGCCACCACTTGGACTATCTAGGTTAGCTAATAGGCACTTGGACTATCTAGGTTCCCTAGCGGGCACTTTTACTATCTAGGTTACCTAGCTGGCACTTGGACTATGTAGGTCAACTAGCGGGCCCTTGGACTTTCTAGGTTAGCTAACGGGCACTTGGACTATGTATGTTCCAGAGTGGGCACTTGGAGTATGTAGGTTGCCTAGCGGACATTTAGACTATGTAGGTTTCCTTGCGGGCATTTGGACTATGTAGGTTACCAGCGGGCACTTGGACAATCTAGGTTAACGAACGTGCACTTGGACTATGTAGGTAACCTAGCGGGCACTTGGACTGTCTAGGTTACCTAGCGGGCACTTGGACTATCTAGGTTAACGAACGGGCACTTGGACTATGTAGGTTAACTAGCGGACATTTCGACTATCTAGGTTAGCTAACGGGAAATTGGACTATCTAGGTTACCTAGCGGGCACTTGGACTATGTAGGTTCCCTAGCGGGCACTTGGACTATTTAGGTTACCTAGCAGGCACTTTGACTATCTAGGTTAACTAACGGGCACTTGAACTATGTAGGTTGCCTAGCGAGCACTTGGAGTATGTAGGTTCCCTAGCGGGCACTTGGACTATGTAGGTTCCCTAGCGGGCACTTGGACTATTTAGGTTACCTAGCAGGCACTTTGACTATCTAGGTTAACTAACGGGCACTTGGACTATGTAGGTTGCCTAGCGAGCACTTGGAGTATGTAGGTTCCCTAGCGGGCAATTGGACTATGTAGGTTCCCTATCGGGTACTTGGACTGTCTAGGTTAACTAGCGGACAATTGGACTGTCTAGGTTACCTAGTGGGCACTTGGAGTATGTACGTTCCCTAGCGGGCACTTGGGCTTTCTACGTTACCTAGCGAGCACTTGGACTATGTAGGTTAACGAACGGGTACTTGGACTATGTAGGTTAACGAACGGGCACTTGGATTATGTAATTTACCTAGCAGGTACTTGGACGATGTAGGTTAACTAGCGGGCACTTGGACTATCTAGGTTACCTACGGGCACTTGGACTATGTACCTTCCCTAGCGGGCACTTGGGCTATCTACGTTACCTAGCGGGCACTTGGACTATGTAGGTTAACGAACGGGCACTTGGACTATGTAGGTAACCTAGTGGTCACTTGGACTATGTAGGTAATCTAGCGGACACTTGGACTATCTAGGTTACCTAGCAGGCACTTTGACTATCTAGGTTAACTAACGGGCACTTGGACTATGTAGGATAACTAGCGGGCACTTGGACTGTCTAGGTTATCTAACGGGCACTTGGATTATCTAGGTTAACGAACGTGCACTTGGACTATGTAGGTAACCTAGCGGGCACTTGGACTGTCTAGGTTACCTAGCGGGCACTTGGACTATCTAGGTTAACGAACGGGCACTTGGACTATGTAGGTTAACTAGCGGACACTTCGACTATCTAGGTTAGCTAACGGGCAATTGGACAATCTAGGTTCACTAACGGGCACTTGGACTATGTAGGTTGCCTAGCGAGCACTTGGACTATGTAGGTTCGCTAGTGGATACTTGGACTATGTAGGTTCCCTATCGGGTACTTGGACTGTCTAGGTTAACTAGGGGGCAATTGGACTATCAAGGTTACCTAACGGGCACTTGGACTATGTAGGTTACCTAGCGGGCACTTGGACTATCTAGGTTACCTAGCCACCACTTGGACTATCTAGGTTGCCTAGCGGGCACTTGTACTATATAGGTTACCTAGCTGGCACTTGGACTATGTAGGTCAACTAGCGGGCCCTTGGACTATCTAGGTTAGCTAACGGGCACTTGGACTATGTATGTTCCAGAGCGGGCACTTGGATTATGTAGGTTGCCTAGCGGACATTTAGACTATGTAGGTTTCCTTGCGGGCATTTGGACTATGTCAGTTACCTAGCGGGCACTTGGACTATGTAGGTCCCCTAACGGGCACTTGGACTATGTAGGTTCCCTAGCGGTCACGTGGACTATGTAGGCTCCCTAGAAGGCACTTGGACTATGTAGGTTAACTAGCAGGCACTTGGACTATGTAGGTTACCCAATGGGCACTTGGACTATCTAGGTTAACGAACGGACACTTGGACTATGTAGGTTAGCTATCAG
Organism: Tenrec ecaudatus; assembly: GCF_050624435.1. Classification (NCBI taxonomy): domain Eukaryota; kingdom Metazoa; phylum Chordata; class Mammalia; order Afrosoricida; family Tenrecidae; genus Tenrec; species Tenrec ecaudatus. Next base: position 1,372,489 of record NW_027457552.1, on the reverse strand, counting down.
GCATTTGGACTATCTAGGTTACCTAGCGGACACGTGGACGATTTAGGTTAACTAGCGGGCACTTGGACTATCTAGGTTAACTAGTAGGCCCTTGGACTATCTAGGTTTACTAGCGGGCACTTGGACTATCTAGGTTAACTAATGGGCACTTGGACTATGTAGTTTCCCTAGTGGGCATTTGGATTATTTAGGTTACCTAGTGGGCACTTGGACTATGTAGGTTATCTAGCGGGCACTTGGACTACGTAGGTTAACTAGAAGGCACTTGGACTATCAAGGTTACCTAACGGGCCCTTGGACTATGTAGGGTACCAGCGGGCACTTGGACTATCTAGGTTAACGAACGTGCACTTGGACTATGTAGGTAACCTAGCGGGCACTTGGACTGTCTAGGTTACCTAGCGGGCACTTGGACTATCTAGGTTAACGAACGTGCACTTGGACTATGTAGGTAACCTAGCGGGCACTTGGACTGTCTAGGTTAGCTAACGGGCAATTGGACAATCTAGGTTAACTAACGGGCACTTGGACTATGTAGGTTGCCTAGCGAGCACTTGGAGTATGTAGGTTCCCTAGTGGGCACTTGGACTATGTACGTTCCCTAGCGGGCACTTGGGTTATCTACGTTACCTAGCGGGCACTTGGACAATGTAAGTTAACGAACGGGCACTTGGAATATGTAGGTTAACTAGCGGACACTTGGACTATCTAGGATAGCTAACGGGCAATTGGACTATCAAGGTTACCTAACGGGCACTTGGACTATGTAGGTTACCTAGCGGGCACTTGGACTATCTAGGTTACCTAGCAGGCACTTTGACTATCTAGGTTAACGGACACGTGGACTATGTAGGTTGCCTAGCGAGCACCTGGACTATGTAGGTTCCCTAGCGGGCGCTTGGATTATTTAGATACCCTAGCGGTACTTGGACTGTCTAGGTTAACTAGCGGGCAATTGGACTGTCTAGGTAACCTAGTTTGCACTTGGACTATGTAGTTTACCTAGCAGGCACTTGGACTATGTAGGTTTACTAGCAGGCACTTAGACTATCTAGGTTACCTAGCGGGCACTTGGACTATGTACGTTCCTTAGCGGGCACTTCGGCTATCTACATTCCCTAGCGGGCACTTGGACTAATTAGGTTAACGAATGGGCACTTGGACTATGTAGGTTAACTAGCGGGCACTTGGACTATGAAGGTTACCTAGCGGGCACTTGGACTATGTACGTTCCCTAGCGGGCACTTGGGCTATCTACGTTATCTAGCGGGCACTTGGGCTATCTACGTTACCTAGCGGGCACTTGGACTATGTAGGTTAACGAATGGGCACTTGGACTATGTAGGTAACCTAGTGGTCACTTGGACTGTCTAGGTTACCTAGCGGGCACTTGGACTATGTAGGTTAACTAGCGGGCACTTGGACTATCTAGGTTTACTAGCAGGCACTTAGACTCTCTAGGTTACCTAGCGGGCACATGGAATATGTACGTTCCCTAGCGGGCACTTGGGCTATCTACGTTACCTAGCGGGCACTTGGACTATGTAGGTTAACGAATGGGCACTTGGACTATGTAGGTAACCTAGTGGTCACTTGGACTGTCTAGGTTACCTAGCGGGCACTTGGACTATGTAGGTTAAGTAGCGGGAACTTGGACTATCTAGGTTAACTAGCGGGCACTTGGACTATCTAGGTTAACTAGCGGGCCCTTGCACTATGTAGGTTAACTAGCGGGCCCATGGATTATGTAGGTTTACTAGGGGGCACTTGGACTATCTAGGTTAACTAGCGGGCACTTGGACTATGTAGTTTCCCTAGCGGACATTTGGACTATTTAGGTTACCTAGCGGGCACTTGGACTATGTAGGTTATCTAGCGGGCACTTGGACTATCTAGGTTACCTAGCAGGCACTTTGACTATCTAGGTTAACTAACGGGCATTTGGACTATGTAGGGCTACTAGCGGGCACTTGGACTGTCTAGGTTACCTAACGGGCACTTGGATTATCTAGGTTAACGAACGGGCACTTGGACTATGTAGGTTACCTAGCCACCACTTGGACTATCTAGGTTAGCTAACAGGCACTTGGACTATCTAGGTTCCCTAGCGGGCACTTTTACTATCTAGGTTACCTAGCTGGCACTTGGACTATGTAGGTCAACTAGCGGGCCCTTGGACTATCTAGGTTAGCTAACGGGCACTTGGACTATGTATGTTCCAGAGTGGGCACTTGGATTATGTAGGTTGCCTAGCGGACATTTAGATTATGTAGGTTTCCTTGCGGGCATTTGGACTATGTAGGTTACCAGCGGGCACTTGGACAATCTAGTTAACGAACGTGCACTTGGACTATGTAGGTAACCTAGCGGGCACTTGGACTGTCTAGGTTACCTAGCGGGCACTTGGACTTTCTAGGTTAACGAACGGGCACTTGGACTATGTAGGTTAACTAGCGGACACTTCGATTATCTAGGTTAGCTAACGGACAATTGGACTATCTAGGTTACCTAGCGGGCACTTGGACTGTGTAGGTTAACGAACGGGCACTTGGACTATGTAGGTAACCTAGTGGTCACTTGGACTATGTATGTTATCTAGCGGACACTTGGACTATCTAGGTTACCTAGCAGGCACTTTGACTATCTATGTAAACTAACGGGCACTTGGACTATGTAGGGTAACTAGCGGGCACTTGGACTGTCTAGGTTACCTAACGGGCACTTGGATTATCTAGGTTAACGAACGGGCACTTGGACTATGTAGGTTACCTAGCCACCACTTGGACTATCTAGGTTAGCTAACAGGCACTTGGACTATCTAGGTTCCCTAGCGGGCACTTGTACTATCTAGGTTACCTAGCTGGCACTTGGACTATGTAGGTCAACTAGCAGGCCCTTGGACTATCTAGGTTAGCTAACGGGCACTTGGACTATGTATGTTCCAGAGTGGGCACTTGTATTATGTAGGTTGCCTAGCGGACATTTAGACTATGTAGGTTTCCTTGCGGGCATTTGGACTATGTAGGTTACCTAGCGGGCACTTGGACTATGTAGGTTCCCTAGCGGTCACGTGGACTATGTAGGATCCCTAGAAGACACTTGGACTATGTAGGTTAACTAGCGGGCACTTGGACTAACCAGGTTACCAGGCGGGCACATGGACTATGTAGGTTATCCAATGGGCACTTGGACTATCTAGGTTAACAAACGGACACTTGGACTATGTAGGTTAGGTATCAGGCACTTGGACTATCTAGGTTACCTAGCAGGCACGTGGACTATGTAGGTTACCTAGCGGACACTTGGACGATTTAGGTTAACTAGCGGGCACTTGGACTATCTAGGTTAACTAGCAGGCCCTTGGACTATCTAGGTTTATTAGCGGGCACTTGGACTATCTAGGTTAACTAGCGGGCACTTGGACTATCCAGGTTAACTAGCGGGCACTTGGACTATCTAGGTTAACTAGCGGGCACTTTGACTATCTAGGTTAACTAGCGGGCACTTGGACTATCTAGGTTAACTAGCGGGCCCTTGCACTATGTAGGTTACCTAGCGGGCACTTGGACTATGTAGGTTATCTAGCGGGCACTTGGACTATCTAGGTTACCTAGCAGGCACTTTGACTATCTAGGTTAACTAACGGGCATTTGGACTATGTAGGGCAACTAGCGGGCACTTGGACTGTCTAGGTTACCTAACGGGCACTTGGATTATCTAGGTTAACAAACGGGCACTTGGACTATGTAGGTTACCTAGCCACCACTTGGACTATCTAGGTTAGCTAATAGGCACTTGGACTATCTAGGTTCCCTAGCGGGCACTTTTACTATCTAGGTTACCTAGCTGGCACTTGGACTATGTAGGTCAACTAGCGGGCCCTTGGACTTTCTAGGTTAGCTAACGGGCACTTGGACTATGTATGTTCCAGAGTGGGCACTTGGAGTATGTAGGTTGCCTAGCGGACATTTAGACTATGTAGGTTTCCTTGCGGGCATTTGGACTATGTAGGTTACCAGCGGGCACTTGGACAATCTAGGTTAACGAACGTGCACTTGGACTATGTAGGTAACCTAGCGGGCACTTGGACTGTCTAGGTTACCTAGCGGGCACTTGGACTATCTAGGTTAACGAACGGGCCCTTGGACTATGTAGGTTAACTAGCGGACATTTCGACTATCTAGGTTAGCTAACGGGAAATTGGACTATCTAGGTTACCTAGCGGGCACTTGGACTATGTAGGTTCCCTAGCGGGCACTTGGACTATTTAGGTTACCTAGCAGGCACTTTGACTATCTAGGTTAACTAACGGGCACTTGGACTATGTAGGTTGCCTAGCGAGCACTTGGAGTATGTAGGTTCCTTAGCGGGCACTTGGACTATGTAGGTTCCCTAGCGGGCACTTGGACTATTTAGGTTACCTAGCAGGCACTTTGACTATCTAGGTTAACTAACGGGCACTTGGACTATGTAGGTTGCCTAGCGAGCACTTGGAGTATGTAGGTTCCCTAGCGGGCAATTGGACTATGTAGGTTCCCTATCGGGTACTTGGACTGTCTAGGTTAACTAGCGGACAATTGGACTGTCTAGGTTACCTAGTGGGCACTTGGAGTATGTACGTTCCCTAGCGGGCACTTGGGCTTTCTACGTTACCTAGCGAGCACTTGGACTATGTAGGTTAACGAACGGGTACTTGGACTATGTAGGTTAACGAACGGGCACTTGGATTATGTAATTTACCTAGCAGGTACTTGGACGATGTAGGTTAACTAGCGGGCACTTGGACTATCTAGGTTACCTACGGGCACTTGGACTATGTACCTTCCCTAGCGGGCACTTGGGCTATCTACGTTACCTAGCGGGCACTTGGACTATGTAGGTTAACGAACGGGCACTTGGACTATGTAGGTAACCTAGTGGTCACTTGGACTATGTAGGTAATCTAGCGGACACTTGGACTATCTAGGTTACCTAGCAGGCACTTTGACTATCTAGGTTAACTAACGGGCACTTGGACTATGTAGGATAACTAGCGGGCACTTGGACTGTCTAGGTTATCTAACGGGCACTTGGATTATCTAGGTTAACGAACGTGCACTTGGACTATGTAGGTAACCTAGCGGGCACTTGGACTGTCTAGGTTACCTAGCGGGCACTTGGACTATCTAGGTTAACGAACGGGCACTTGGACTATGTAGGTTAACTAGCGGACACTTCGACTATCTAGGTTAGCTAACGGGCAATTGGACAATCTAGGTTCACTAACGGGCACTTGGACTATGTAGGTTGCCTAGCGAGCACTTGGACTATGTAGGTTCGCTAGTGGATACTTGGACTATGTAGGTTCCCTATCGGGTACTTGGACTGTCTAGGTTAACTAGGGGGCAATTGGACTATCAAGGTTACCTAACGGGCACTTGGACTATGTAGGTTACCTAGCGGGCACTTGGACTATCTAGGTTACCTAGCCACCACTTGGACTATCTAGGTTGCCTAGCGGGCACTTGTACTATATAGGTTACCTAGCTGGCACTTGGACTATGTAGGTCAACTAGCGGGCCCTTGGACTATCTAGGTTAGCTAACGGGCACTTGGACTATGTATGTTCCAGAGCGGGCACTTGGATTATGTAGGTTGCCTAGCGGACATTTAGACTATGTAGGTTTCCTTGCGGGCATTTGGACTATGTCAGTTACCTAGCGGGCACTTGGACTATGTAGGTCCCCTAACGGGCACTTGGACTATGTAGGTTCCCTAGCGGTCACGTGGACTATGTAGGCTCCCTAGAAGGCACTTGGACTATGTAGGTTAACTAGCAGGCACTTGGACTATGTAGGTTACCCAATGGGCACTTGGACTATCTAGGTTAACGAACGGACACTTGGACTATGTAGGTTAGCTATCAGGCATTTGGACTATCTAGGTTACCTAGCGGACACGTGGACGATTTAGGTTAACTAGCGGGCACTTGGACTATCTAGGTTAACTAGTAGGCCCTTGGACTATCTAGGTTTACTAGCGGGCACTTGGACTATCTAGGTTAACTAATGGGCACTTGGACTATGTAGTTTCCCTAGTGGGCATTTGGATTATTTAGGTTACCTAGTGGGCACTTGGACTATGTAGGTTATCTAGCGGGCACTTGGACTACGTAGGTTAACTAGAAGGCACTTGGACTATCAAGGTTACCTAACGGGCCCTTGGACTATGTAGGGTACCAGCGGGCACTTGGACTATCTAGGTTAACGAACGTGCACTTGGACTATGTAGGTAACCTAGCGGGCACTTGGACTGTCTAGGTTACCTAGCGGGCACTTGGACTATCTAGGTTAACGAACGGGCACTTGGACTATGTAGGTTAACTAGCGGACACTTCGACTATCTAGGTTAGCTAACGGGCAATTGGACAATCTAGGTTAACTAACGGGCACTTGGACTATGTAGGTTGCCTAGCGAGCACTTGGAGTATGTAGGTTCCCTAGTGGGCACTTGGACTATGTACGTTCCCTAGCGGGCACTTGGGTTATCTACGTTACCTAGCGGGCACTTGGACAATGTAAGTTAACGAACGGGCACTTGGAATATGTAGGTTAACTAGCGGACACTTGGACTATCTAGGATAGCTAACGGGCAATTGGACTATCAAGGTTACCTAACGGGCACTTGGACTATGTAGGTTACCTAGCGGGCACTTGGACTATCTAGGTTACCTAGCAGGCACTTTGACTATCTAGGTTAACGGACACGTGGACTATGTAGGTTGCCTAGCGAGCACCTGGACTATGTAGGTTCCCTAGCGGGCGCTTGGATTATTTAGATACCCTAGCGGTACTTGGACTGTCTAGGTTAACTAGCGGGCAATTGGACTGTCTAGGTAACCTAGTTTGCACTTGGACTATGTAGTTTACCTAGCAGGCACTTGGACTATGTAGGTTTACTAGCAGGCACTTAGACTATCTAGGTTACCTAGCGGGCACTTGGACTATGTACGTTCCTTAGCGGGCACTTCGGCTATCTACATTCCCTAGCGGGCACTTGGACTAATTAGGTTAACGAATGGGCACTTGGACTATGTAGGTTAACTAGCGGGCACTTGGACTATGAAGGTTACCTAGCGGGCACTTGGACTATGTACGTTCCCTAGCGGGCACTTGGGCTATCTACGTTATCTAGCGGGCACTTGGGCTATCTACGTTACCTAGCGGGCACTTGGACTATGTAGGTTAACGAATGGGCACTTGGACTATGTAGGTAACCTAGTGGTCACTTGGACTGTCTAGGTTACCTAGCGGGCACTTGGACTATGTAGGTTAACTAGCGGGCACTTGGACTATCTAGGTTTACTAGCAGGCACTTAGACTCTCTAGGTTACCTAGCGGGCACATGGAATATGTACGTTCCCTAGCGGGCACTTGGGCTATCTACGTTACCTAGCGGGCACTTGGACTATGTAGGTTAACGAATGGGCACTTGGACTATGTAGGTAACCTAGTGGTCACTTGGACTGTCTAGGTTACCTAGCGGGCACTTGGACTATGTAGGTTAAGTAGCGGGCACTTGGACTATCTAGGTTAACTAGCGGGCACTTGGACTATCTAGGTTAACTAGCGGGCCCTTGCACTATGTAGGTTAACTAGCGGGCCCATGGATTATGTAGGTTTACTAGGGGGCACTTGGACTATCTAGGTTAACTAGCGGGCACTTGGACTATGTAGTTTCCCTAGCGGACATTTGGACTATTTAGGTTACCTAGCGGGCACTTGGACTATGTAGGTTATCTAGCGGGCACTTGGACTATCTAGGTTACCTAGCAGGCACTTTGACTATCTAGGTTAACTAACGGGCATTTGGACTATGTAGGGCTACTAGCGGGCACTAGGACTGTCTAGGTTACCTAACGGGCACTTGGATTATCTAGGTTAACGAACGGGCACTTGGACTATGTAGGTTACCTAGCCACCACTTGGACTATCTAGGTTAGCTAACAGGCACTTGGACTATCTAGGTTCCCTAGCGGGCACTTTTACTATCTAGGTTACCTAGCTGGCACTTGGACTATGAAGGTCAACTAGCGGGCCCTTGGACTATCTAGGTTAGCTAACGGGCACTTGGACTATGTATGTTCCAGAGTGGGCACTTGGATTATGTAGGTTGCCTAGCGGACATTTAGATTATGTAGGTTTCCTTGCGGGCATTTGGACTATGTAGGTTACCAGCGGGCACTTGGACAATCTAGTTAACGAACGTGCACTTGGACTATGTAGGTAACCTAGCGGGCACTTGACTGTCTAGGTTACCTAGCGGGCACTTGGACTTTCTAGGTTAACGAACGGGCACTTGGACTATGTAGGTTAACTAGCGGACACTTCGATTATCTAGGTTAGCTAACGGACAATTGGACTATCTAGGTTACCTAGCGGGCACTTGGACTGTGTAGGTTAACGAACGGGCACTTGGACTATGTAGGTAACCTAGTGGTCACTTGGACTATGTATGTTATCTAGCGGACACTTGGACTATCTAGGTTACCTAGCAGGCACTTTGACTATCTATGTTAACTAACGGGCACTTGGACTATGTAGGGTAACTAGCGGGCACTTGGACTGTCTAGGTTACCTAACGGGCACTTGGATTATCTAGGTTAACGAACGGGCACTTGGACTATGTAGGTTACCTAGCCACCACTTGGACTATCTAGGTTAGCTAACAGGCACTTGGACTATCTAGGTTCCCTAGCGGGCACTTGTACTATCTAGGTTACCTAGCTGGCACTTGGACTATGTAGGTCAACTAGCAGGCCCTTGGACTATCTAGGTTAGCTAACGGGCACTTGGACTATGTATGTTCCAGAGTGGGCACTTGTATTATGTAGGTTGCCTAGCGGACATTTAGACTATGTAGGTTTCCTTGCGGGCATTTGGACTATGTAGGTTACCTAGCGGGCACTTGGACTATGTAGGTTCCCTAGCGGTCACATGGACTATGTAGGATCCCTAGAAGACACTTGGACTATGTAGGTTAACTAGCGGGCACTTGGACTAACCAGGTTACCAGGCGGGCACATGGACTATGTAGGTTATCCAATGGGCACTTGGACTATCTAGGTTAACAAACGGACACTTGGACTATGTAGGTTAGGTATCAGGCACTTGGACTATCTAGGTTACCTAGCAGGCACGTGGACTATGTAGGTTACCTAGCGGACACTTGGACGATTTAGGTTAACTAGCGGGCACTTGGACTATCTAGGTTAACTAGCAGGCCCTTGGACTATCTAGGTTTATTAGCGGGCACTTGGACTATCTAGGTTAACTAGCGGGCACTTGGACTATGTAGGTTAACTAGCGTGCACTTGAACTCTCTAGGTTACCTAGTGGACACTAGGACTATGTACCTTCCCTAGCGGGCACTTGGACTATCTAGGTTACCTAGCAGGCACTTGGATTATGAAGGATCCCTAGCGGGCAATTGGACTATCTAGATTACCTAGCTGGCACTTGGACTATGTAGGTTAACTAGCGGACACTTGCACGATCTAGGTTAACTAGCGGGCCCTTGCACTATGTAGGTTAATTAGCGGGCCCATGGATTATGTAGGTTTACTAGGTGGCACTTGGGACATCTAGGTTAACTAGCGGGCACCTGGACTATGTAGTTTCCCTAGCGGGCATTTGGACTATTTAGGTTGCCTAGCGGGCACTTGGACTATGTAGGTTACCTAGCAGGCACTTTGACTATCTAGATTAACTAACGGGCACTTGGACTATGTAGGTTAACTAGCGGGCACTTGGACTATCTAGGTTTACTAGCAGGCACTTAGACTATCTAGGTTACCTAGCGGGCACTTGGACTATGTACGTTCCCAAGCGGGCACTTGGGCTATCTACGTTACCTAGCGGGCACTTGGACTATGTAGGTTAACGAATGGGCACTTGGACTATGTAGGTAACCTAGTGGTCACTTGGACTGTCTAGGTTACCTAGCGGGCACTTGGACTATGTAGGTTAACTAGCGGGCCCTTGGACTATCTAGGGTAAATAGCGGGCACTTGGACTATCTAGGTTAACTAGTGGGCACTTGGACTATCTAGGTTAACTAGCGGGCCCTTGCACTATGTAGGTTAAGTAGCGGGCCCATGGATTATGTAGGTTTACTAGGGGGCACTTGGACTATCTAGGTTAACTAGCGGTCACTTGGACTATGTAGTTTCCCTAGCGGACATTTGGACTATTTAGGTTACCTAGCGGGCACTTGGACTATGTAGGTTATCTAGGGGGCACTTGGACTATCTAGGTTACCTAGCAGGCACTTTGACTATCTAGGTTAACTAACGGGCATTTGGACTATGTAGGGCAACTAGCGGGCACTTGGACTGTCTAGGTTACCTAACGGGCACTTGGATTATCTAGGTTAACGAACGGGTACTTGGACTATGTAGGTTACCTAGTCACCACTTGGACTATCTAGGTTAGCTAACAGGCACTTGGACTATCTAGGTTCCCTAGCGGGCACTTGTACTATCTAAGTTACCTAGCTGGCACTTGGACTATGTAGGTCAACTAGCGGGCCCTTGGACTATCTAGGTTAGCTAACGGGCACTTGGACTATGTATGTTTCTGAGTGGGCACTTGGATTATGTAGGTTGCCTAGCGGACAATTAGACTATGTAGGTTTCCTTGAGGGCATTTGGAATATGTAGGTTACCAGCGGGCACTTGGACTGTCTAGGTTACCTAGCGGGCACTTGGACTTTCTAGGTTAACGAACGGGCACTTGGACTATGTATTTTAACTAGCGGACACTTCGACTATCTAGGTTATCTAACGGGCAATTGGACTATCTAGGTTACCTAGCGGGCACTTGGACTATGTAGGTTCCCTAGCGGGCACTTTGACTATTTAGGTTACCTAGCAGGCACTTTGACTATCTAGGTTAATTAACGGGCACTTGGACTATGTAGGTTGCCTAGCGAGCACTTGGAGTATGTAGGTTCCCTAGCGGGCAATTGGACTATGTAGGTTCCCTATCGGGTACTTGGACTGTCTAGGTTAACTAGCGGGCAATTGGACTGTCTAGGTTACCTAGTAGACACTTGGAGTATGTACGTTACCTAGCGGGCACTTGGGCTTTCTACGTTACCTAGCGGGCACTTGGACTATGTAGGTTAAGGAACGGGCACTTGGACTATGTAGGTTAACGAACGGGCACTTGGATTATGTAGTTTACCTAGCAGGTACTTGGACTATGTAGGTTAACTAGCGGGCACATGGACTATCTAGGTTACCTACGGGTACTTGGAATATGTACCTTCCCTAGCGGGCACTTGGGCTATCTACTTTACCTAGTGGGCACTTGGACTATGTAGGTTAACGAACGGGCACTTTGACTCTGTAGGTTAATGAACGGGCACTTGGACTATGTAGGTAACCTAGTGGTCACTTGGACTATGTAGGTTATCTAGCGGACACTTGGACTATCTAGGTTACCTAGCAGGCACTTTGACTATCTAGGTTAACTAACGGGCACTTGGACTATGTAGGTTAACTAGCGGGCACTTGGACTGTCTAGGTTACTTAACGGGCACTTGGATTAAATAGGTTAACGAACGTGCACTTGGACTATGTAGGTAACCTAGCGGGCACTTGGACTGTATAGGTTACCTGGAGGGCACTTGGACTATCTAGGTTAACGAACGGGCACTTGGACTATGTATGTTAACTAGCGGACACTTCGAATATCTAGGTTAGCTAACGGGCAATTGGACAATCTAGGTTAACTAACGGGCACTTGGACTATATAGGTTGCCTAGCGAGCACTTGAACTATGTAGGTTCCCTAGTGGGCACTTGGACTATGTAGGTTCCCTATCGGGTACTTCCACTGTCTAGGTTAACTAGGGGGCAATTGGACTGTCTAGGTTGCCTAGTGGGCACTTGGACTATGTACGTTCCCTAGCGGGCACTTGGTCTATCTACGTTACCTAGCGGGCACTTGGACAATGTAAGTTAACGAACGGGCACTTGGACTATGTAGGTTAACTAGCGGACACTTGGACTATCTAGGATAGCTAACGGGCAATTGGACTATCAAGGTTACCTAACGGGCACTTGGACTATGAAGGTTACCTAGCGGGCACTTGGACTATCTAGGTTACCTAGCAGGCACTTTGACTATCTAGGTTAACTAACGGGCACTTGGAATATGTAGGTTGCCTAGCGAGCACCTGGACTATGTAGGTCCCCTAGTGGGCGCTTGGACTATGTAGATTCCCTAGCGGTACTTGGACTGTCTAGGTTAACTAGCGGGCAATTGGACTGTCTAGGTTACCTAGTGGGCACTTGGACTATGTAGTTTACCCAGCAGGCACTTGGACTATGTAGGTTTACTAGCAGGAACTTGGACTATCTAGGTTACCTAGCGGGCACTTGGACTATGTACGTTCCCTAGCGGGCACTTGGGCTATCTACGTTACCTAGCGGGCACTTGGACTATGTAGGTTAACGAATGGGCACTTGGACTATGTAGGTAACCTAGTGGTTACTTGGACTGTCTAGGTTACCTAGCGAGCCCTTGGACTATGTAGATTAACTAGCGGGCACTTGGACTATCTAGGTTAACTAGCGGGCACTTGGACTATCTAGGTTAACTAGCGGGCACTTGGACTATCTAGGTTAACTAGCGGGCCCTTGCACTATGTAGGTTAACTAGCGGGCCCATTGATTATGTAGGTTTACTAGGGGGCACTTGGACTATCTAGGTTAACTAGCGGGCACTTGGACTATGTAGTTTCCCTAGCGGACATTTGGAATATTTAGGTTACCTAGCGGGCACTTGGACTATGTAGGTTATCTAGCGGGCACTTGGACTATCTAGGTTACCTAGCAGGCACTTTGACTATCTAGGTTAACTAACGGTCACTTGGACTATGTAGGGCAACTAGCGGGCACTTGGACTGTCTAGGTTACCTAACGGGCACTTGGATTATCTAGGTTAACGAACGGGCACTTTGACTATGTAGGTTACCTAGCCACCACTTGGACTATCTAGGTTAGCTAACAGGCACTTGGACTATCTAGGTTCCCTAGCGGGCACTTGTACTATCTAGGTTACCTAGCTGGCACTTGGACTATGTAGGTCAACTAGCGGGCCCTTGGATTATCTAGGTTAGCTAACGGGCACTTGGACTACGTATGTTCCAGAGTGGGCACTTGGATTATGTAGGTTGCCTAGCGGACATTTAGACTATGTAGGTTTCCTTGCGGGCATTTGGACTATGTAGGTTACCAGCGGGCACTTGGGCAATCTAGGTTAACGAACGTGCACTTGAAATATGTAGGTAACCTAGCGGGCACTTGGACTGTCTAGGTTACCTAGCGGGCACTTGGACTTTCTAGGTTAACGAATGGGCACTTGGACTATGTAGGTTAACTAGCGGACACTTCGACTATCTAGGTTAGCTAACGGGCAATTGGACTATCTAGGTTACCTAGCGGGCACTTGGACTCTGTAGGTTCCCTAGCGGGCACTTGGACTATTTAGGTTACCTAGCAGGCACTTTGACTATCTAGGTTAACTAAAGGGCACTTGGACTATGTAGGTTGCCTAGCGAGCACTTGGAGTATGTAGGTTCCCTAGCGGGCAATTGGACTATGTAGGTTCCCTATTGGGTACTTGGACTGTCTAGGTTAACTAGCGGGCAATTGGACTGTCTAGGTTACCTAGTGGGCACTTGGAGTATGTACGTTCCCTAGTGGGCACTTGGGCTTTCTATGTTACCTAGCGGGCACTTGGACTATGTAGGTTAACGAACGGGCACTTGGTGTATGTAGGTTAACGAACGGGCACTTGGATTATGTAGTTTACCTAGCAGGTACTTGGACTATGTAGGTTAACTAGCGGGCACTTGGACTATCTAGGTTACCTATGGGCACTTGGACTATGTACCTTCCCTAGCGGGCACTTGGGCTATCTACGTTACCTAGCGGGCACTTGGACTATGTAGGTTAACGAACGGGCACTTGGACTATGTAGGTAACCTAGTGGTCACTTGGACAATGTAGTTTATCTAGCGGACACTTGGACTATCTAGGTTACCTAGCAGGCATTTGACTATCTAGGTTAACTAACGGGCACTTGGACTATGTAGGGTAACTAGCGGGCACTTGGACTGTCTAGGTTACCTAACGGGCACTTGGATTATCTAGGTTAACGAACGGGCACTTGGACTATGTAGGTTACCTAGCCACCACTTGGACTATCTAGGTTAGCTAACAGGCACTTGGACTATCTAGGTTCCCTAGCGGGCACTTGTACTATCTAGGTTACCTAGCTGGCACTTGGACTATGTAGGTCAACTAGTGGGCCCTTGGACTATCTAGGTTAGCTAACGGGCACTTGGACTATGTATGTTCCAGAGTGGGCACTTGTATTATGTAGGTTGCCTAGCGGACATTTAGACTATGTAGGTTTCCTTGCGGGCATTTGGACTATGTAGGTTACCTAGCGGGCACTTGGACTATGTAGGTTCCCTAGCGGTCACGTGGACTATGTAGGCTCCCTAGAAGGCACTTGGACTATGTAGGTTAACTAGCGGGAACTTGGACTATCTAGGTTACCTAGCAGGCACTTTGACTATCTAGGTTAACTAACGGGCATTTGGACTATGTAGGTTGCCTAGCGAGCACCTGGACTATGTAGGTCCCCTAGTGGGCGCTTGGACTATATAGATTCCCTAGTGGTACTTGGACTGTCTAGGTTAACTAGCGGGCAATTGGACAGTCTAGGTTACCTAGTGGGCACTTGGACTATGTAGTTTACCCAGCAGGCACTTGGACTATGTAGGTTTACTAGCAGGAACTTAGACTATCTAGGTTACCTAGCGGGCACTTGGACTATGTACGTTCCCTAGCGGGCACTTGGGCTATCTACGTTACCTAGCGGGCACTTGGACTATGTAGGTTAACGAATGGGCACTTGGACTATGTAGGTAACCTAGTGGTTACTTGGACTGTCTAGGTTACCTAGCGAGCACTTGGACTATGTAGGTTAACTAGCGGGCACTTGGACTATCTAGGTTAACTAGCGGGCACTTGGACTATCTAGGTTAACTAGCGGGCACTTGGACTATCTAGGTTAACTAGCGGGCCCTTCCACTATGTAGGTTAACTAGCGGGCCCATTGATTATGTAGGTTTACTAGGGGGCACTTGGACTATCTAGGTTAACTAGCGGGCACTTGGACTATGTAGTTTCCCTAGCGGACATTTGGAATATTTAGGTTACCTAGCGGGCACTTGGACTATGTAGGTTATCTAGCGGGCACTTGGACTATCTAGGTTACCTAGCAGGCACTTTGACTATCTAGGTTAACTAACGGTCACTTGGACTATGTAGGGTAACTAGCGGGCACTTGGACTGTCTAGGTTACCTAACGGGCACTTGGATTATCTAGGTTAACGAACGGGCACTTGGACTATGTAGGTTACCTAGCCACCACTTGGACTATCTAGGTTAGCTAACAGGCACTTGGACTATCTAGGTTCCCTAGCGGGCACTTGTACTATCTAGGTTACCTAGCTGGCACTTGGACTATGTAGGTCAACTAGCGGGCCCTTGGATTATCTAGGTTAGCTAACGGGCACTTGGACTACGTATGTTCCAGAGTGGGCACTTGGATTATGTAGGTTGACTAGCGGACATTTAGACTATGTAGGTTTCCTTGCGGGCATATGGACTATGTAGGTTACCAGCGGGCACTTGGACAATCTAGGTTAACGAACGTGCACTTGGACTATGTAGGTAACCTAGCGGGCACTTGGACTGTCTAGGTTACCTAGCGGGCACTTGGACTTTCTAAGTTAACGAATGGGCACTTGGACTATGTAGGTTAACTAGCGGACACTTCGACTATCTAGGTTAGCTAACGGGCAATTGGACTATCTAGGTTACCTAGCGGGCACTTGGACTCTGTAGGTTCCCTAGCGGGCACTTGGACTATTTAGGTTACCTAGCAGGCACTTTGACTATCTAGGTTAACTAACGGGCACTTGGACTATGTAGGTTGCCTATCGAGCACTTGGAGTATGTAGGTTCCCTAGCGGGCAATTGGACTATGTAGGTTCCCTATCGGGTACTTGGACTGTCTAGGTTAACTAGCGGGCAATTGGACTGTCTAGGTTACCTAGTGGGCACTTGGAGTATGTACGTTCCCTAGCGGGCACTTGGGCTTTCTATGTTACCTAGCGGGCACTTGGACTATGTAGGTTAACGAACGGGCACTTGGAGTATGTAGGTTAACGAACGGGCACTTGGATTATGTAGTTTACCTAGCAGGTACTTGGACTATGTAGGTTAACTAGCGGGCACTTGGACTATCTAGGTTACCTATGGGCGCTTGGACTATGTACCTTCCCTAGCGGGCACTTGGGCTATCTACGGTACCTAGCGGGCACTTGGACTATGTAGGTTAACGAACGGGCACTTGGACTATGTAGGTAACCTAGTGGTCACTTGGACTATGTAGTTTATCTAGCGGACACTTGGACTATCTAGGTTACCTAGCAGGCACTTTGACTATCTAGGTTAACTAACGGGCACTTGGACTATGTAGGGTAACTAGCGGGCACTTGTACTGTCTAGGTTACCTAACGGGCACTTGGATTATCTAGGTTAACGAACGGGCACTTGGACTATGTAGGTTACCTAGCCACCACTTGGACTATCTAGGTTAGCTAACAGGCACTTGGACTATCTAGGTTCCCTAGCGGGCACTTGTACTATCTAGGTTACCTAGCTGGCACTTGGACTATGTAGGTCAACTAGTGGGCCCTTGGACTATCTAGGTTAGCTAACGGGCACTTGGACTATGTATGTTCCAGAGTGGGCACTTGTATTATGTAGGTTGCCTAGCGGACATTTAGACTATGTAGGTTTCCTTGCGGGCATTTGGACTATGTAGGTTACCTAGCGGGCACTTGGACTATGTAGGTTCCCTAGCGGTCACGTGGACTATGTAGGCTCCCTAGAAGGCACTTGGACTATGTAGGTTAACTAGCGGGCACTTGGACTATCTAGGTTACCTAGCAGGCACTTTGACTATCTAGGTTAACTAACGGGCACTTGGACTATGTAGGTTGCCTAGCGAGCACCTGGACTATGTAGGTCCCCTAGTGGGCGCTTGGACTATGTAGATTCCCTAGCGGTACTTGGACTGTCTAGGTTAACTAGCGGGCAATTGGACTGTCTAGGTTACCTAGTGGGCACTTGGACTATGTAGTTTACCCAGCAGGCACTTGGACTATGTAGGTTTACTAGCAGGAACTTAGACTATCTAGGTTACCTAGCGGGCACTTGGACTATGTACGTTCCCTAGCGGGCACTTGGGCTATCTACGTTACCTAGCGGGCACTTGGACTATGTAGGTTAACGAATGGGCAGTTGGACTATGTAGGTAACCTAGTGGTTACTTGGACTGTCTAGGTTACCTAGCGAGCACTTGGACTATGTAGGTTAACTAGCGGGCACTTGGACTATCTAGGTTAACTAGCGGGCACTTGGACTATCTAGGTTAACTAGCGGGCACTTGGACTATCTAGGTTAACTAGCGGGCCCTTGCACTATGTAGGTTAACTAGCGGGCCCATTGATTATGTAGGTTTACTAGGGGGCACTTGGACTATCTAGGTTAACTAGCGGGCACTTGGACTATGTAGTTTCCCTAGCGGACATTTGGAATATTTAGGTTACCTAGCGGGCACTTGGACTATGTAGGTTATCTAGCGGGCACTTGGACTATCTAGGTTACCTAGCAGGCACTTTGACTATCTAGGTTAACTAACGGTCACTTGGACTATGTAGGGCAACTAGCGGGCACTTGGACTGTCTAGGTTACCTAACGGGCACTTGGATTATCTAGGTTAACGAACGGGCACTTGGACTATGTAGGTTACCTAGCCACCACTTGGACTATCTAGGTTAGCTAACAGGCACTTGGACTATCTAGGTTCCCTAGCGGG
This sequence comes from Tenrec ecaudatus, assembly GCF_050624435.1. Lineage (NCBI taxonomy): Eukaryota > Metazoa > Chordata > Mammalia > Afrosoricida > Tenrecidae > Tenrec > Tenrec ecaudatus. The sequence goes on along the minus strand of NW_027457552.1, from coordinate 1,354,479 downwards.
CACTTGTACTATCTAGGTTACCTAGCTGGCACTTGGACTATGTAGGTCAACTAGCGGGCCCTTGGATTATCTAGGTTAGCTAACGGGCACTTGGACTACGTATGTTCCAGAGTGGGCACTTGGATTATATAGGTTGACTAGCGGACATTTAGACTATGTAGGTTTCCTTGCGGGCATATGGACTATGTATGTTACCAACGGGCACTTGGACAATCTAGGTTAACGAACGTGCACTTGGACTATGTAGGTAACCTAGCGGGCACTTGGACTGTCTAGGTTACCTAGCGGGCACTTGGACTTTCTAAGTTAACGAATGGGCACTTGGACTATGTAGGTTAACTAGCGGACACTTCGACTATCTAGGTTAGCTAACGGGCAATTGGACTATCTAGGTTACCTAGCGGGCACTTGGACTCTGTAGGTTCCCTAGCGGGCACTTGGACTATTTAGGTTACCTAGCAGGCACTTTGACTATCTAGGTTAACTAACGGGCACTTGGACTATGTAGGTTGCCTATCGAGCACTTGGAGTATGTAGGTTCCCTAGCGGGCAATTGGACTATGTAGGTTCCCTATCGGGTACTTGGACTGTCTAGGTTAACTAGCGGGCAATTGGACTGTCTAGGTTACCTAGTGGGCACTTGGAGTATGTACGTTCCCTAGCGGGCACTTGGGCTTTCTATGTTACCTAGCGGGCACTTGGACTATGTAGGTTAACGAACGGGCACTTGGAGTATGTAGGTTAACGAACGGGCACTTGGATTATGTAGTTTACCTAGCAGGTACTTGGACTATGTAGGTTAACTAGCGGGCACTTGGACTATCTAGGTTACCTATGGGCGCTTGGACTATGTACCTTCCCTAGCGGGCACTTGGGCTATCTACGGTACCTAGCGGGCACTTGGACTATGTAGGTTAACGAACGGGCACTTGGACTATGTAGGTAACCTAGTGGTCACTTGGACTATGTAGTTTATCTAGCGGACACTTGGACTATCTAGGTTACCTAGCAGGCACTTTGACTATCTAGGTTAACTAACGGGCACTTGGACTATGTAGGGTAACTAGCGGGCACTTGGACTGTCTAGGTTACCTAACGGGCACTTGGATTATCTAGGTTAACGAACGGGCACTTGGACTATGTAGGTTACCTAGCCACCACTTGGACTATCTAGGTTAGCTAACAGGCACTTGGACTATCTAGGTTCCCTAGCGGGCACTTGTACTATCTAGGTTACCTAGCTGGCACTTGGACTATGTAGGTCAACTAGTGGGCCCTTGGACTATCTAGGTTAGCTAACGGGCACTTGGACTATGTATGTTCCAGAGTGGGCACTTGTATTATGTAGGTTGCCTAGCGGACATTTAGACTATGTAGGTTTCCTTGCGGGCATTTGGACTATGTAGGTTACCTAGCGGGCACTTGGACTATGTAGGTTCCCTAGCGGTCACGTGGACTATGTAGGCTCCCTAGAAGGCACTTGGACTATGTAGGTTAACTAGCGGGCACTTGGACTATCTAGGTTACCTAGCAGGCACTTTGACTATCTAGGTTAACTAACGGGCACTTGGACTATGTAGGTTGCCTAGCGAGCACCTGGACTATGTAGGTCCCCTAGTGGGCGCTTGGACTATGTAGATTCCCTAGCGGTACTTGGACTGTCTAGGTTAACTAGCGGGCAATTGGACTGTCTAGGTTACCTAGTGGGCACTTGGACTATGTAGTTTACCCAGCAGGCACTTGGACTATGTAGGTTTACTAGCAGGAACTTAGACTATCTAGGTTACCTAGCGGGCACTTGGACTATGTACGTTCCCTAGCGGGCACTTGGGCTATCTACGTTACCTAGCGGGCACTTGGACTATGTAGGTTAACGAATGGGCAGTTGGACTATGTAGGTAACCTAGTGGTTACTTGGACTGTCTAGGTTACCTAGCGAGCACTTGGACTATGTAGGTTAACTAGCGGGCACTTGGACTATGTAGGTTACCCAATGGGCACTTGGACTATCTAGGTTAACGAACGGAAACTTGGGCTATGTAGGCTAGCTATCAGGTACTTGGACTATCTAGGTTACCTAGCGGACACTTGAACGATTTAGGATAACTAGCGGGCACTTGGACTATCTAGGTTAACTAGCAGGCCTTGGACTATCTAGGTTTACTAGCGGGCACTTGCACTATCTAGGTTAACTGACGGGCACTTGGACTATGTAGTTTCCCTAGCGGGCATTTGGATTATTTAGGTTACCTAGTGGGCACTTGGACTATGTAGGTTATCTAGCGGGCACTTGGACTACGTAGGTTAACTAGAAGGCACTTGGACTATCAAGGTTACCTAGCGGGCCTTTGGACTATGTAGGTTACCAGCGGGCACTTGAACTATCTAGGTTAACGAACGTGCACTTGGACTATGTAGGTAACCTAGCGGGCACTTGGACTGTCTAGGTTACCTACCGGGCACTTGGACTATCTAGGTTAAAGAACGGGCACTTGGACTATGTAGGTTAACTAGCGGACACGTCGACTATCTAGGTTAGCTAACGGGCAATTGGACAATCTAGGTTAACTAACGGGCACTTGGACTATGTAGGTTGCCTAGCGAGCACTTGGACTATGTAGGTTCCCTAGTGGGCACTTGGACTATGTAGGTTCCCTATCGGGTACTTGGACTGTCCAGGTTAACTAGGGGGTAATTGGACTGTCTAGGTTACCTAGTGGGCACTTGGACTATGTACGTTCCCTAGCGGGCACTTGGGTTATCTACGTTACCTAGCGGGCACTTGGACAATGTAAGTTAACGAACGGGCACTTGGACTATGTAGGTTAACTAGCGGACACTTGGACTATCTAGGATAGCTAACGGGCAATTGGACTATCATGGTTACCTAACGGGCACTTGGACTATGTAGGTTACCTAGCGGGCACTTGGACTATCTAGGTTAACTAACGGGCACGTGGACTATGTAGGTTGCCTAGCGAGCACCTGGACTATGTAGGTTCCCTAGGAGGCGCTTGGACTATGTAGATTCCCTAGCGGTACTTGGACTGTCTAGGTTAACTAGCGGGCAATTGGACTGTCTAGGTTACCTAGTGGGCACTTGGACTATGTAGTTTACCTAGCAGGCACTTGGACTATGTAGGTTTACTAGCAGGCACTTAGACTATCTAGGTTACCTAGCGGGCACTTGGACTATGTACGTTCCCTAGCGGGCACTTGGGCTATCTACGTTACCCAGCGGGCACTTGGGCTATGTAGGTTAACGAATGGGCACTTGGATTATGTAGGTAACCTAGTGGTCACTTGGACTGTCTAGGTTACCTAACGGGCACTTGGACTATGTAGGTTAACTAGCGGGCACTTGGACTATCTAGGTTAACTAGCGGGCACTTGGACTATCTAGGTTAACTAGCGGGCACTTGGACTATCTAGGTTAACTAGCGGGCCCTTGCACTATGTAGGGTAACTAGCGGGCCCATGGATTATTTAGGTTTACTAGGGGGAACTTGCACTATCTAGGTTAACTTGCGGGCACTTGGACTATGTAGTTTCCTAGCGGACATTTGGACTATTTAGGTTACCTAGCGGGCACTTGGACTATGTAGGTTATGTAGCGGGCACTTGGACTATCTAGGTTACCTAGCAGGCACTTTGACTATCTAGGTTAACTAACGGGCATTTGGACTATGTAGGGCAACTAGCGGGCACTTGGACTGTCTAGGTTACCTAACGGGCACTTGGATTATCTAGGTTAACGAACGGGCACTTGGACTATGTAGGTTACCTAGCCACCACTTGGACTATCTAGGTTAGCTAACAGGCACTTGGACTATCTAGGTTCCCTAGCGGGCACTTGTACTATCTAGGTTACCTAGCTGGCACTTGGACTATGTAGGTCAACTAGCGGGCCCTTGGACTTTCTAGGTTAGCTAACGGGCACTTGGACTATGTATGTCCCAGAGTGGTCACTTGGATTATGTAGGTTGCCTAGCGGACATTTAGACTATGTAGGTTTCCTTGCGGGCATTTGGACTATGTATGTTACCAACGGGCACTTGGACAATCTAGGTTAACGAACGTGCACTTGGACTATGTAGGTAACCTAGCGGGCACTTGGACTGTCTAGGTTACCTAGCGGGCACTTGTACTTTCTAGGTTAACGAACGGGCACTTGGACTATGTAGGTTAACTAGCGGACACTTCGACTATCTAGGTTAGCTAACGGGCAATTGGACTATCTAGGTTACCTAGCGGGCACTTGGACTATGTAGGTTCCCTAGCGGGCACTTGGACTATTTAGGTTACCTAGCAGGCACTTTGACTATCTAGGTTAACTAACGGGCACTTGGACTATGTAGGTTGCCTAGCGAGCACTTGGAGTATGTAGGTTCCCTAGCGGGCAATTGGACTATGTAGGTTCCCTATCGGGTACTTGGACTGTCTAGGTTACCTAGTGGGCACTTGGAGTATGTACGTTCCCTAGCGGGCACTTGGGCTTTCTACGTTACCTAGCGGGCACTTGGACTATGTAGGTTAACGAACGGGTACTTGGACTATGTAGGTTAACGAACGGGCACTTGGATTATGTAGTTTACCTAGCAGGTACTTGGACTATGTAGGTTAACTAGCGGGCACTTGGACTATCTAGGTTACCTATGGGCACTTGGACTATGTACCTTCCCTAGCGGGCACTTGGGCTATCTACGTTACCTAGCTGGCACTTGGACTATGTAGGTTAACGAACGGGCACTTGGACTATGTAGGTAACCTAGTGGTCACTTGGACTACGTAGGTTATCTAGCGGACACTTCGACTATCTAGGTTACCTAGCAGGCACTTTAACTATCTAGGTTAACTAACGGGCACTTGGACTATGTAGGGTAACTAGCGGGCACTTGGACTGTCTAGGTTACCTAACGGGCACTTGTATTATCTAGATTAACGAACGTGCACTTGGACTATGTAGGTAACCTAGCAGGCAGTTGGACTGTCTAGTTTACCTAGCGGGCACTTGGACTATCTAGTTTAACGAACGGGCACTTGGAATATGTAGGTTAACTAGCGGACACTTCGACAATCTAGGTTAGCTAACGGGCAATTGGACAATCAAGGTTAACTAACGGGCACTTGGACTATGTAGGTTGCCTAGCGAGCACTTGGACTATGTAGGTTCCCTAGTGGGCACTTGGACTATGTAGGTTCCCTATCGGGTACTTGGACTGTCTAGGTTAACTAGGGGGCAATTGGACTGTCTAGGTTACCTAGTGGGCACTTGGACTATGTACATTCCCTAGCGGGCACTTGGGCTATCTACGTTACCTAGCGGGCACTTGGACAATGTAAGTTAACGAACGGGCACTTGGACTATGTAGGTTAACTAGCAGACACTTGGACTATCTAGGATAGCTAACGGGCAATTGGACTATCAAGGTTACCTAACGGGCACTTGGACTATGTAGGTTACCTAGCGGGCATCTGGACTATCTAGGTTACCTAGCCACCACTTGGAATATCTAGGTTAGCTAACAGGCACCTGGACTATCTAGGTTCCCTAGCGGGCACTTGTACTATCTAAGTTACCTAGCTGGCACTTGGACTATGTAGGTCAACTAGAGGGCACTTGGACTATCTAGGTTAGCTAACGTGTACTTGGACTATGTATGTTCCAGAGCGGGCACTTGTATTATGTAGGTTGCCTAGCGGACATTTAGACTATGTAGGTTTCCTTGCGGGCATTTGGACTATGTAGGTTACCTAGCGGGCACTTGGACTATGTAGGTTCCCTAGCGGTCACGTGGACTATGTAGGCTCCCTAGAAGGCACTTGGACCATGTAGGTTAACTAGCGGGCACTTGGACTAACCAGGTTACCAGGCGGGCACTTGGACTATGTAGGTTACCCAATTGCCACTTGGACTATCTAGGTAACGAACGGACACTTGGACTATGTAGGTTAGGTATCAGGCACTTGGACTATCTAGGTTACCTAGCAGGCACTTGGACTATGTAGGTTACCTAGCGGACAATTGGACGATTTAGGTTAACTAGCGGGCCCTTGGACTATCTAGGTTTACTAGCGGGCACTTGGAGTATCTAGGTTAACTAGCGGGCACTTGGACTATGTAGGTTAACTAGCGGGCACTTGAACTCTCTAGGTTACCTAGCGGACACTTGGACTATGTACCTTCCCTAGCGGGCACTTGGACTATCTAGGTTACCTAGCAGGCACTTGGATTATGAAGGATCCCTAGCGGGCAATTGGACTATCTAGGTTACCTAGCTGGCACTTGCACTATGTAGGTTAACTAGCGGACACTTGCACAATCTTGGTTAACTAGCGGGCCCTTGCACTGTGTAGGTTAACTAGCGGGCCCATGGATTATGTAGGTTTACTAGGGGGCACTTGGGACATCTAGGTTAACTAGCGGGCACTTGGACTATGTAGTTTCCCTAGCGGGCATTTGGACTATTTAGGTTGCCTAGCGGGCACTTGGACTATGTAGGTTACCTAGCAGGCACTTTGACTATCTAGGTTAACTAAGGGCACTTGGACTATGTAGGGTAACTAGCGGGCACTTGGACTGTCTAGGTTACCTAACGGGCACTTCGATTATCTAGGTTAACGAACGGGCACTTGGACTATGTAGGTTACCTAGCCACCACTTGGACTATCTAGGTTCCCTAGCGGGCACTTGTACTATCTAGGTTACCTAGCTGGCACTTGGACTATGTAGGTCAACTAGCGGGCCCTTGGACTATCTAGGTTAGCTAACGGGCACTTGGACTATGTATGTTCCAGAGGGGGCACTTGGATTATGTAGGTTGCCTAGCGGACATTTAGACTATGTAGGTTTCCTTGCGGGCATTTGGACTATGTAGGTTACCTAGCAGGCACTTGGACTATGTAGGTTCCCTAACGGGCACTTGGACTATGTAGGTTCCCTAGCGGTCACGTGGACTATGTAGGCTCCCTAGAAGGCATTTGGACTATGTAGGTTAACTAGCGGGCACTTGGACTATGTAGGTTAACGAACGGACAATTGGACTATGTAGGTTAGCTATCAGGCACTTGGACTATCTAGGTTACCTAGCGGACACGTGGACGATTTAGGTTAACTAGCGGGCACTTGGACTATCTAGGTTAACTAGCAGGCCCTTGGACTATCTAGGTTACCAGCGGGCACTTGGACTATCTAGGTTAACGAACGGACAATTGGACTATGTAGGTTAGCTATCAGGCACTTGGACTATCTAGGTTACCTAGCGGACACGTGGACGATTTAGGTTAACTAGCGGGCACTTGGACTATCTAGGTTAACTAGCAGGCCCTTGGACTATCTAGGTTTACTAGCGGGCACTTGGACTATGTAGGTTATCTAGCGGGCACTTGGACTACGTAGGTTAACTAGAAGGCACTTGGACTATCAAGGTTACCTAACGGGCCCTTGGACTATGTAGGTTACCAGTGGGCACTTGGACAATCTAGGTTAACGAACGTGCACTTGGACTATGTAGGTAACCTAACGGGCACTTGGACTGTCTAGGTTACCGAGCGGGCACTTGGACTATCTAGGTTAACGAACGGGCACTTGGACTATGTAGGTAACCTAGCGGACACTTCGACTATCTAGGTTAGCTAACGGGCAATTGGACAATCTAGGTTAACTAACGGGCACTTGGACTATGTAGGTTGCCTAGCGAGCACTTGTACTATGTAGGTTCCTTAGTGGGCACTTGGACAATGTAGGTTCCCTATCGGGCACTTGGACTATCTAGGTTAACGAACGGGCACTTGGACTATGTAGGTAACCTAGTGGTCACTTGGACTATGTAGGTTATCTAGCGGACACTTGGACTATCTAGGTTACCTAGCAGGCACTTTGACTATCTAGGTTAACTAACGGGCACTTGGACTATGTAGGGTAACTAGCGGGCAATTGGACTGTCTAGGTTACCTAACGGGCACTTGGATTATCTAGGTTAACGAACGGGCACTTGGACTATGTAGGTTACCTAGCCACCACTTGGACTATCTAGGTTAGCTAACAGGCACTTGGACTATCTAGGTTCCCTAGCGGGCACTTGTACTATCTAGGTTACCTAGCTGGCACTTGGACTATGTAGGTCAACTAGCGGGCACTTGGACGATCTAGGTTAGCTAACGGGCACTTGGACTATGTATGTTCCAGAGTGGGCACTTGTATTATGTAGGTTGCCTAGCGGACATTTAGACTATGTAGGTTTCCTTGCGGGCATTTGGACTATGTAGGTTACCTAGCGGACACTTGGACGATTTAGGTTAACTAGCGGGCACTTGGACTATCTAGGTTAACTAGCAGGCCCTTGGACTATCTAGGTTTACTAGCGGGCACTTGGACTATCTAGGTTAACTAGAGGGCACTTGGACTATGTAGGTTAACTAGCGGTCACTTGAACTCTCTAGGTTACCTAGCGGACACTTGGACTATGTACCTTCCCTAGCGGGCACTTGGACTATCTAGGTTACCTAGCAGGCACTTGGATTATGAAGGATCCCTAGCGGGCAATTGGACTATCTAGGTTACCTAGCTGGCACTTGGACTATGTAGGTTAAGTAGCGGACACTTGCATGATCTAGGTTAACTAGCGGGCCCTTGCACTATGTAGGTTAACTAGCGGGCCCATGGATTATGTAGGTTTACTAGGGGCACTTGGGACATCTAGGTTAACTAGCGGGCACTTGGACTATGTAGTTTCCCTAGCGGGCATTTGGACTATTTAGGTTGCCTAGCGGGCACTTGGACTATGTAGGTTACCTAGCAGGCACTTTGACTATCTAGGTTAACTAACGGGCACTTGGACTATGTAGGGTAACTAGCGGGCACTTGGACTGTCTAGGTTACCTAACGGGCACTTGGATTATCTAGGTTAACGAACGGGCACTTGGACTATGTAGGTTACCTAGCCACCACTTGGAATATCTAGGTTCCCTAGCGGCACTTGTACTATCTAGGTTACCTAGCTGGCACTTGGACTATGTAGGTCAACTAGCGGGCCCTTGGACTATCTAGGTTAGCTAACGGGCATTTGGATTATGTAGGTTGCCTAGCGGACATTTAGACTATGTAGGTTTCCTTGCGGGCATTTGGGCTATGTAGGTTCCCTAGCAGGCACTTGGACTATGTAGGTTCCCTAACGGGCACTTGGACTATGTAGGTTCCCTAGGGGTCACGTGGACTATGTAGGCTCCCTAGAAGGCACTTGGACTATGTAGGTTAACTAGCGGGCACTTGGACTATGTAGGTTACCCAATGGGCACTTGGACTATCTAGGTTAACGAACGGACACTTGGACTATGTAGGTTAGCTATCAGGCACTTGGACTATCTAGGTTACCTAGCGGACACTTGGACGATTTAGGATAACTAGCGGGCACTTGGACGATCTAGGTTAACTAGCAGGCCCTTGGACTATCTAGGTTTACTAGCGGGCACTTGGACTATCTAGTTTAACTAACGGGCACTTGGACTATGTAGTTTCCCTAGCGGGCATTTGCATTATTTAGGTTACCTAGTGGGCACTTGGACTATGTAGGTTATCTAGCGGGCACTTGGACTACGTAGGTTAACTAGAAGGCACTTGGACTATCAAGGTTACCTAGCGGGCCCTTGGACTATGTAGGTTACCAGCGGGCACTTGGACTATCTAGGTTAACGAACGTGCACTTGGACTATGTAGGTAACCTAGCGGGCACTTGGACTGTCTAGGTTACCTAGCGGGCACTTGGACTATCTATGTTAACGAACGGGCACTTGGACTATGTAGGTTAACTAGGGGACACTTCGACTATCTAGGTTAGCTAACGGGCAATTGGACAATCTAGGTTAACTAACGGGCACTTGGACTATGTAGGTTGCCTAGCGAGCACTTGGACTATGTAGGTTCCCTAGTGGGCACTTGGACTATGTAGGTTCCCTATCGGGTACTTGGACTGTCTAGGTTAACTAGGGGGCAATTTGACTGTCTAGGTTACCTAGTGGGCACGTGGACTATGTACGTTCCCTAGCGGGCACTTGGGTTATCTACGTTACCTAGCGGGCACTTGGACAATGTAAGTTAACGAACGGGCACTTGGACTATGTAGGTTAACTAGCGGACACTTGGACTATCTAGGATAGCTAACTGGCAATTGGACTATCAAGGTTACCTAACGGGCACTTGGACTATCTAGGTTACCTAGCAGGCACTTTGACTATCTAGGTTAACTAACGGACACGTGGACTATGTAGGTTGCCTAGCGAGCACCTGGACTATGTAGGTTCCCTAGCGGACGCTTGGACAATGTAGATTCCCTAGCGGTACTTGGACTGTCTAGGTTAACTAGCGGGCAATTGGACTGTCTAGGTTACCTAGTGGGCACTTGGACTATGTAGTTTACCTAGCAGGCACTTGGACTATGTAGGTTTACTAGCAGGCACTTAGACTATCTAGGTTACCTAGCGGGCACTTGGACTATGTACGTTCCCTAGCGGGCACTTGGACTATCAACGTTACCTAGCGGGCACTTGGACTATGTAGGTTAACGAATGGGCACTTGGACTATGTAGGTAACCTAGTGGTCACTTGGACTGTCTAGGTTACCTAGCGGGCACTTGGACTATGTAGGTTAACTAGCGGGCAGTTGGACTATCTAGGTTAACTAGCGGGCACTTGGACTATCCAGGTTAACTAGTGGGCCCTTGCACTATGTAGGTTAACTAGCGGGCCCATGGATTATGTAGGTTTTTTAGGGGGCACTTGGACTACGTAGGTTAACTTGCGGGCACTTGGACTATGTAGTTTCCCTAGCGGACATTTTGACTATTTAGGTTACCTAGCGGGCACTTGCCCTATGTAGGTTATCTAGCGGGCACTTGGACTATCTAGGTTACCTAGCAGGCACTTTGACTATCTAGGTTAACTAACGGGCATTTGGACTATGTAGGGCAACTAGCGGGCACTTGGACTGTCTAGGTTACCTAACGGGCACTTGGATTATCTAGGTTAACGAACGGGCACTTGGACTATGTAGGTTACCTAGCCACCACTTGGACTATCTAGGTTAGCTAACAGGCACTTGGACTATCTAGGTTCCCTAGAGGGCACTTGTACTATCTAGGTTACCTAGCTGGCACTTGGACTATGTAGGTCAAGTAGCGGGCCCTTGGACTATCTAGGTTAGCTAACGGGCACTTGGACAATGTATGTTCCAGAGTGGGCACTTGGAGTATGTAGGTTGCCTAGCGGACATTTAGACTATGTAGGTTTCCTTGCGGGCATTTGGATTATGTAGGTTACCAGCGGGCACTTGGACTATGTAGGTTACCTAGCAGGCACTTTGACTATCTAGGTTAACTAAGGGCACTTGGACTATGTAGCGTAACTAGCGGGCACTTGGACTGTCTAGGTTACCTAACGGGCACTTGGATTATCTAGGTTAACGAATGGGCACTTGGACTATGTAGGTTACCTAGCCACCACTTGGACTATCTAGGTTCCCTAGCGGGCACTTGTACTATCTAGGTTACCTAGCTGGCACTTGGACTATGTAGGTCAACTAGCGGGCCCTTGGACTCTCTAGGTTAGCTAACGGGCACTTGGACTATGTATGTTCCAGAGCGGGCACTTGGATTATGTAGGTTGCATAGCGGACATTTAGACTATGTAGGTTTCTTTGCGGGCATTTGGACTATGTAGGTTACCTAGCAGGCACTTGGACTATGTAGGTTCCCTAACGGGCACTTGGACTATGTAGGTTCCCTAGCGGTCACGTGGACTATGTAGGCTCCCTAGAAGGCACTTGGACTATGTAGGTTAACTAGTGGGCACTTGGACTATGTAGGTTACCCAATGGGCACTTGGACTATCTAGGTTAACGAACGGACACTTGGACTATGTAGGTTAGCTATCAGGCACTTGGACTATCTAGGTTACCTAGCGGACATGTGGACGATTTAGGTTAACGAGCGGGCACTTGGACTATCTAGGTTAACTAGCAGGCCCTTGGACTATCTAGGTTTACTAGCGGGCACTTGGACTATCTAGGTTAACTAACGGGCACTTGGACTATGTAGTTTCCCTAGAGGGCATTTGGATTATTTAGGTTACCTAGTGGGCACTTGGACTATGTAGGTTATCTAGCGGGCACTTGGACTACGTAGGTTAACTAGAAGGCACTTGGACTATCAAGGTTACCTAACGGGCCCTTGGACTATGTAGGTTACCAGCGGGCACTTGGACTATCTAGGTTAACGAACGTGCACTTGGACTATGTAGGTAACCTAGCGGGCACTTGGACTGTCTAGGTTACCTAGCGGGCACTTGGACTATCTAGGTTAACGAACGGGCACTTGGACTATGTAGGTTAACTAGCGGACACTTCGACTATCTAGGTTAGCTAACGGGCAATTGGACAATCTAGGTTAACTAACAGGCACTTGGACTATGTAGGTTCCCTAGTGGGCACTTGGACTATGTAGGTTCCCTATCGGGTACTTGGACTGTCTAGGTTACCTAGGGGGCAATTGGACTGTCTAGGTTACCTAGTGCGCACTTGGACTATGTACGTTCCCTAGCGGGCACTTGGGTTATCTACGTTACCTAGCGGGCACTTGGACAATGTAAGTTAACGAACGGGCACTTGGACCATGTAGGTTAACGAACGGGCACTTGGACTATGTAGGTAACCTAGTGGTCACTTGGACTATGTAGGTTATCTAGCGGAAACTTGGACTATCTAGGTTACCTAGCAGGCACTTTGACTATCTATGTTAACTAACGGGCACTTGGACTATGTAGGGTAACTAGCGGGCACTTGGACTGTCTAGTTTACCTAACGGGCACTTGGATTATCTAGGTTAACGAACGGGCACTTGGACTATGTAGGTTACCTAGCCACCACTTGGACTATCTAGGTTAGCTAACAGGCACTTGGACTATCTAGGTTCCCTAGCGGGCACTTGTACTATCTAGGTTACCTAGCTGGCACTTGGACTATGTAGGTCAACTAGTGGGCCCTTGGACTATCTAGGTTAGCTAACGGGCACTTGGACTATGTATGTCCCAGAGTGGGCACTTGTATTATGTAGGTTGCCTAGCGGACATTTAGACTGTGCAGGTTTCCTTGCGGGCATTTGGACTATGTAGGTTACCTAGGGGCACTTGGACTATGTAGGTTCCCTAGCGGTCACGTGGACTATGTAGGCTCCCTAGAAGGCACTTGGACTATCTAGGTTTACTAGCGGGCACTTGGCCTATGTAGGTTAACTAGCGGGCACTTGGACTATGTAGGTTAACTAGCGGTCACTTGAACTCTCTAGGTTACCTAGCGGACACTTGGACTATGTACCTTCTTTAGCGGGCACTTGGACTATCTAGGTTACCTAGCAGGCACTTGGATTATGAAGGATCCCTAGCGGGCAATTGGACTATCTAGGTTACCTAGCTGGCACTTGGACTATGTAGGTTAAGTAGCGGACACTTGCACGATCTAGGTTAACTAGCGGGCCCTTGCACTATGTAGGTTAACTAGCGGGCCCATGGATTATGTAGGTTTACTAGGGGGCACTTGGGACATCTAGGTTAACTAGCGGGCACTTGGACTATGTAGTTTCCCTAGCGTGCATTTGGACTATTTAGGTTGCCTAGCGGGCACTTGGACTATGTAGGTTACCTAGCAGGCACTTTGACTATCTAGGTTAACTAACGGGCACTTGGACTATGTAGGGTAACTAGCGGGCACTTGGACTGTCTAGGTTACCTAACGGGCACTTGGATTATCTAGGTTAACGAACGGACACTTGGACTATGTAGGTTACCTAGCCACCACTTGGAATATCTAGGTTCCCTAGCGGGCACTTGTACTATCTAGGTTACCTAGCTGGCACTTGGACTATGTAGGTCAACTAGCGGGCCCTTGGACTATCTAGGTTAGCTAACGGGCACTTGGATTTTGTAGGTTGCCTAGCGGACATTTAGACTATGTAGGTTTCCTTGCGGGCATTTGGACTATGTAGGTTCCCTAGCAGGCACTTGGACTATGTAGGTTCCCTAACGGGCACTTGGACTATGTAGGTTCCCTAGGGGTCACGTGGACTATGTAGGCTCCCTAGAAGGCACTTGGACTATGTACGTTAACTAGCGGGCACTTGGACTATGTAGGTTACCCAATGGGCACTTGGACTATCTAGGTTAACGAACGGACACTTGGACTATGTAGGTTAGCTATCAGGCACTTGGACTATCTAGGTTACCTAGCGGACACTTGGACGATTAAGGATAACTAGTGGGCACTTGGACTATCTAGGTTAACTAGCAGGCCCTCGGACTATCTAGGTTTACTAGCGGGCACTTGGACTATCAAGGTTAACTAACGGGCACTTGGACTATGTAGTTTCCCTAGCGGGCATTTGGATTATTTAGGTTACCTAGTGGGCACTTGGACTATGTAGGTTATCTAGCGGGCACTTGGACTACGTAGGTTAACTAGAAGGCACTTGGACTATCAAGGTTACCTAGCGGGCCCTTGGACTATGTACGTTACCAGCGGCCACTTGGACTATCTAGGTTAACGAATGTGCACTTGGACAATGTAGGTAACCTAGCGGGCACTTGGACTGTCTAGGTTACCTAGCGGGCACTTGGACTATCTAGGTTAACGAACGGGCACTTGGACTATGTAGGTTAACTAGCGGACACTTCGACTATCTAGGTTAGCTAACGGGCAATTGGACAATCTAGGTTAACTAACGGGCACTTGGACTATGTAGGTTCCCTATCGGGTACTTGGACTGTCTAGGTTAACTAGGGGGCAATTGGACTGTCTAGGTTACCTAGTGGGCACTTGGACTATGTACGTTCCCTAGCGTGCACTTGGGTTATCTACGTTACCTAGCGGGCACTTGGACAATGTAAGTTAACGAACGGGCACTTGGACTATGTAGGTTAACTAGCGGACACTTGGACTATCTAGGATAGCTAACGGGCAATTGGACTATCAAGGTTACCTAACGGGCACTTGGACTATCTAGGTTACCTAGCAGGCACTTTGACTATCTAGGTTAACTAACGGGCACGTGGACTATGTAGGTTGCCTAGCGAGCACCTGGACTATGTAGGTTCCCTAGTGGGCGCTTGGACTATGTAGATTCCCTCGCGGTACTTGGACTGTCTGGGTTAACTAGCGGGCAATTGGACTGTCTAAGTTACCTAGTGCGCATTTGGACTATGTAGTGTACCTAGCAGACACTTGGACTATGTAGGTTTACTAGCAGGCACTTAGACTAACTAGGTTACCTAGCGGGCACTTGGACTATGTACGTTCCCTAGCGGGCACTTGGGCTATCAACGTTACCTAGCGGGCACTTGGACTATGTAGGTTAACGAATGGGCACTTGGACTATGTAGGTAACCTAGTGGTCACGTGGACTGTCTAGGTTACCTAGCGGGGACTTGGACTATGTAGGTTAACTAGCGGGCACTTGACTATCTAGGTTAACTAGCGGGCACTTGGACTATCCAGGTTAACTAGTGGGCCCTTGCACTATGTAGTTTAACTAGCGGGCCCATGGATTATGTAGGTTTACTAGGGGGCACTTGGACTATCTAGGTTCACTTGCGGGCACTTGGACTATGTAGTTTCCCTAGCGGACATTTGGACTATTTAGGTTACCTAGCGGGCACTTGGACTATGTAGGTTATCTAGCGGGCACTTGGACTATCTAGGTTACCTAGCAGGCACTTTGACTATCTAGGTTAACTAACGGGCATTTGGACTATGTAGGGCAACTAGCGGGCACTTGGACTGTCTAGGTTACCTAACGGGCACTTGGATTATCTAGGTTAACGAACGGGCACTTGGACTATGTAGGTTACCTAGCCACCACTTGGACTATCTAGGTTCCCTAGCGGGCACTTGTACTATCTAGGTTACCTAGCTGGCACTTGGACTATGTAGGTCAACTAGCGGGCCCTTGGACTATCTAGGTTAGCTAACGGGCACTTGGACTATGTATGTTCCAGAGCGGGCACTTGGATTATGTAGGTTGCCTAGCGGACATTTAGACTATGTAGGTTTCCTTGCGGGCATTTGGACTATGTAGGTTACCAGAAGGCACTTGGACTATGTAGGTTACCTAGCAGGCACTTTGACTATCTAGGTTAACTAAGGGCACTTGGACTATAGGGTAACTAGCGGGCACTTGGACTGTCTAGGTTACCTAACGGGCACTTGGATTACCTAAGTTACCTAGCAGGCACTATGACTATCTAGGTTAACTAACGGGCATTTGGACTATGTAGGGCAACTAGCGGGCACTTGGACTGTCTAGGTTACCTAACGGGCACTTGGATTACCTAAGTTACCTAGCAGGCACTATGACTATCTAGGTTAACTAACGGGCATTTGGACTATGTAGGGCAACTAGCGGGCACTTGGACTGTCTAGGTTACCTAACGGGCACTTGGATTATCTAGGTTAACGAACGGGCACTTGGACTATGTAGGTTACCTAGCCACCACTTGGACTATCTAGGTTAGCTAACAGGCACTTGGACTATCTAGGTTCCCTAGCGGGCACTTGCACTATCTAGGTTACCTAGCTGGCACTTGGACTATGTAGGTCAACTAGCGGGCCCTTGGACTATCTAGGTTAGCTAACGGGCACTTGGACTATGTATGTTCCAGAGTGGGCACTTGGAGTATGTAGGTTGCCTAGCGGACATTTAGACTATGTAGGTTTCCTTGCGGGCATTTGGACTATGTAGGTTACCAGAGGGCACTTGGACTATGTAGGTTACCTAGCAGGCACTTTGACTATCTAGGTTAACTAAGGGCACTTGGACTATAGGGTAACTAGCGGGCACTTGGACTGTCTAGGTTACCTAACGGGCACTTGGATTATCTAGGTTAACGAACGGGCACTTGGACTATGTAGGTTACCTAGCCACCACTTGGACTATCTAGGTTCCCTAGCGGGCACTTGTACTATCTAGGTTACCTAGCTGGCACTTGGACTATGTAGGTCAACTAGCGGGCCCTTGGACTATCTAGGTTAGCTAACGGGCACTTGGACTATGTATGTTCCAGAGCGGGCACGTGGATTATGTAGGTTGCCTAGCGGACATTTAGACTATGTAGGTTTCCTTGCGGGCATTTGGACTATGTAGGTTACCTAGCAGGCACTTGGACTATGTAGGTTCCCTAACGGGCACTTGGACTATGTAGGTTCCCTAGCGGTCACGTGGACTATGTAGGCTCCCTAGAAGGCACTTGGACTATGTAGGTTAACTAGCGGACACGTGGACTATGTAGGTTACCCAATGGGCACTTGGACTATCTAGGTTAACGAACGGACACTTGGACTATGTAGGTTAGCTATCAGGCACTTGGACTATCTAGGTTACCTAGCGGACACGTGGACGATTTAGATTAACGAGCGGGTACTTGGACTATCTAGGTTAACTAGCAGGCCCTTGGACTATCTAGGTTTACTAGCGGGCACTTGGACTATCTAGGTTAACTAACGGGCACTTGGACTATGTAGTTTCCCTAGAGGGCATTTGGATTATTTAGGTTACCTAGTGGGCACTTGGACTATGTAGGTTATCTAGCGGGCACATGGACTACGTAGGTTAACTAGAAGGCACTTGGACTATCAAGGTTACCTAACGGGCCCTTGGACTATGTAGGTTACCTAGCGGGCACTTGGACTGTCTAGGTTACCTAGCGGGCACTTGGACTATCTAGGTTAACGAACGGGCACTTGGACTATGTAGGTTAACTAGCGGACACTTCGACTATCTAGGTTAGCTAACGGGCAATTGGACAATCTAGGTTAACTAACGGGCATTTGGACTATGTAGGTTACCTAGCGGGCATTTGGACTATGTAGGTTCCCTAGCGGTCACGTGGACTATGTAGGCTCCCTAGAAGGCACTTTGACTATCTAGGTTAACTAAGGGCACTTGGACTATAGGGTAACTAGCGGGCACTTGGACTGTCTAGGTTACCTAACGGGCACTTGGATTATCTAGGTTAACGAACGGGCACTTGGACTATGTAGGTTACCTAGCCACCACTTGGACTATCTAGGTTCCCTAGCGGGCACTTGTACTATCTAGGTTACCTAGCTGGCACTTGGACTATGTAGGTCAACTAGCGGGCCCTTGGACTATCTAGGTTAGCTAACGGGCACTTGGACTATGTATGTTCCAGAGCGGGCACTTGGATTATGTAGGTTGCCTAGCGGACATTTAGACTATGTAGGTTTCCTTGCGGGCATTTGGACTATGTAGGTTACCTAGCAGGCACTTGGACTATGTAGGTTCCCTAACGGGCACTTGGACTATGTAGGTTCCCTAGCGGTCACGTGGACTATGTAGGCTCCCTAGAAGGCACTTGGACTATGTAGGTTAACTAGCGGACACGTGGACTATGTAGGTTACCCAATGGGCACTTGGACTATCTAGGTTAACGAACGGACACTTGGACTATGTAGGTTAGCTATCAGGCACTTGGACTATCTAGGTTACCTAGCGGACACGTGGACGATTTAGATTAACGAGCGGGTACTTGGACTATCTAGGTTAACTAGCAGGCCCTTGGACTATCTAGGTTTACTAGCGGGCACTTGGACTATCTAGGTTAACTAACGGGCACTTGGACTATGTAGTTTCCCTAGAGGGCATTTGGATTATTTAGGTTACCTAGTGGGCACTTGGACTATGTAGGTTATCTAGCGGGCACATGGACTACGTAGGTTAACTAGAAGGCACTTGGACTATCAAGGTTACCTAACGGGCCCTTGGACTATGTAGGTTACCTAGCGGGCACTTGGACTGTCTAGGTTACCTAGCGGGCACTTGGACTATCTAGGTTAACGAACGGGCACTTGGACTATGTAGGTTAACTAGCGGACACTTCGACTATCTAGGTTAGCTAACGGGCAATTGGACAATCTAGGTTAACTAACGGGCATTTGGACTATGTAGGTTACCTAGCGGGCATTTGGACTATGTAGGTTCCCTAGCGGTCACGTGGACTATGTAGGCTCCCTAGAAGGCACTTGGACTATGTAGGTTAACTAGCGGGCACTTGGACTAACCAGGTTACCAGGCGGGCACATGGACTATGTAGGTTACCCAATGGGCACTTGGACTATCTAGGTTAACGAACGGACACTTTGACTATGTAAGTTAGGAATCAGGCACTTGGACTATCTAGGTTACCTAGCAGGCACTTGGACTATGTAGGTTACCTAGCGGACACTTGGACGATTTAGGTTAACTAGCGGGCACTTGGACTATCTAGGTTAACTAGCAGGCCCTTGGACTATCTAGGTTTACTAGCGGGCACTTGGACTATCTAGGTTAACTAGCGGGCACTTGGACTATGTAGGTTAACTAGCGGTCACTTGAACTCTCTAGGTTACCTAGCGGACACTTGGACTATGTACCTTCCCTAGCGCGCACTTGGACTATCTAGGTTACCTAGCAGGCACTTGGATTATGAAGGATCCCTAGCGGGCAATTGGACTATCTAGGTTACCTAGCTGGCACTTGGACTATGTAGGTTAAGTAGCGGACATTGCACGATCTAGGTTAACTAGCGGGCCCTTGCACTATGTAGGTTAACTAGCGGGCCCATGGATTATGTAGGTTTACTAGGGGGCACTTGGGACATCTAGGTTAACTAGCGGGCACTTGGACTATGTAGTTTCCCTAGCGTGCATTTGGACTATTTAGGTTGCCTAGCGGGCACTTGGACTATGTAGGTTACCTAGCAGGCACTTTGACTATCTAGGTTAACTAACGGGCACTTGGACTATGTAGGGTAACTAGCGGGCACTTGGACTGTCTAGGTTACCTAACGGGCACTTGGATTATCTAGGTTAACGAACGGGCACTTGTACTATCTAGGTTACCTAGCTGGCACTTGGACTATGTAGGTCAACTAGCGGGCCCTTGGACTATCTAGGTTAGCTAACGGGCACTTGGATTATGTAGGTTGCCTAGCGGACATTTAGACTATGTAGGTTTCCTTGCGGGCATTTGGACTATGTAGGTTCCCTAGCAGGCACTTGGACTATGTAGGTTCCCTAACGGGCACTTGGACTATGTAGGTTCCCTAGGGGTCACGTGGACTATGTAGGCTCCCTAGAAGGCACTTGGACTATGTACGTTAACTAGCGGGCACTTGGACTATGTAGGTTACCCAATGGGCACTTGGACTATCTAGGTTAACGAACGGACACTTGGACTATGTAGGTTAGCTATCAGGCACTTGGACTATCTAGGTTACCTAGCGGACACTTGGACGATTTAGGATAACTAGCGGGCACTTGGACTATCTAGGTTAACTAGCAGGCCCTCGGACTATCTAGGTTTACTAGCGGGCACTTGGACTATCAAGGTTAACTAACGGGCACTTGGACTATGTAGTTTCCCTAGCGGGCATTTGGATTATTTAGGTTACCTAGTGGGCACTTGGACTATGTAGGTTATCTAGCGGGCACTTGGACTACGTAGGTTAACTAGAAGGCACTTGGACTATCAAGGTTACCTAGCGGGCCCTTGTACTATGTAGGTTACCAGCGGGCACTTGGACTATCTAGGTTAACGAACGTGCACTTGGACTATGTAGGTAACCTAGCGGGCACTTGGACTGTCTAGGTTACCTAGCGGGCACTTGGACTATCTAGGTTAACGAACGGGCACTTGGACTATGTAGGTTAACTAGCGGACACTTCGACTATCTAGGTTAGCTAACGGGCAATTGGACAATCTAGGTTAACTAACGGGCACTTGGACTATATAGGTTGCCTAGCGAGCACTTGGACTATTAGGTTCCCTAGTGGGCTCTTGGACTATGTAGGTTCCCTATCGGGTACTTGGACTGTCTAGGTTAACTAGGGGGCAATTGGACTGTCTAGGTTACCTAGTGGGCACTTGGACTATGTACGTTCCCTAGCGGGCACTTGGGTTATCTACGTTACCTAGCGGGCACTTGGACAATGTAAGTTAACGAACGGGCACTTGGACTATGTAGGTTAACTAGCGGACACTTGGACTATCTAGGATAACTAACGGGCAATTGGACTATCAAGGTTACCTAACGGGCACTTGGACTCTCTAGGTTACCTAGAAGGCACTTTGACTATCTAGGTTAACTAACGGGCACGTGGACTATGTAGGTTGCCTAGCGAGCACCTGGACTATGTAGGTTCCCTAGTGGGCGCTTGGACTATGTAGATTCCCTGGCGGTACTTGGACTGTCTAGGTTAACTAGCGGGCAATTGGACTGTCTAGGTTACCTAGTGGGCACTTGGACTATGTAGTTTACCTAGCAGGCACTTGGACTATGTAAGTTTACTAGCAGGCACTTAGACTAACTAGGTTACCTAGCGGGCACTTGGACTATGTACGTTCCCTAGCGGGCACTTGAGCTATCAACGTTACCTAGCGGGCACTTGGACTATGTAGGTTAACGAATGGGCACTTGGACTATGTAGGTAACCTAGTGGTCACTTGGACTGTCTAGGTTACCTAGCGGGCACTTGGACTATGTAGGTTAACTAGCGGGCACTTGGACTATCTAGGTTAACTAGCGGGCACTTGGACTATCTAGGTTAACTAGTGGGCCCTTGCACTATGTAGGTTAACTAGCGGGCCCAAGGATTATGTAGGTTTACTAGGGGGCACTTGGACTATCTAGGTTCACTTGCGGGCACTTGGACTATGTAGTTTCCCTAGCGGACATTTGGACTATTTAGGTTACCTAGCGGGCACTTGGACTATGTAGGTTATCTAGCGGGCACTTGGACTATCTAGGTTACCTTGCAGGCACTTTGACTATCTAGGTTAACTAACGGGCATTTGGACTATGTAGGGCAACTAGCGGGCACTTGGACTATCTAGGTTACCTTGCAGGCACTATGACTATCTAGGTTAACTAACGGGCATTTGGACTATGTAGGGCAACTAGCGGGCACTTGGACTGTCTAGGTTACCTAACGGGCACTTGGATTATCTAGGTTAACGAACGGGCACTTGGACTATGTAGGTTACCTAGCCACCACTTGGACTATCTAGGTTAGCTAACAGGCACTTGGACTATCTAGGTTCCCTAGCGGGCACTTGTACTATCTAGGTTACCTAGCTGGCACTTGGACTATGTAGGTCAAGTAGCGGGCCCTTGGACTATCTAGGTTAGCTAACGGGCACTTGGACTATGTATGTTCCAGAGTGGGCACTTGGATTATGTAGGTTGCCTAGCGGACATTTAGACTATGTAGGTTTCCTTGCGGGCATTTGGACTATGTAGGTTACCAGCGGGCACTTGGACAATCTAGGTTAACGAACGTGCACTTGGACTATGTAGGTAACCTAGCGGGCACTTGGACTGTCTAGGTTACCTAGCGGGCACTTGGACATTCTAGGTTAACGAACGGGCACTTGGACTATGTAGGTTGCCTAGCGAGCACTTGGAGTATGTAGGTTCCCTAGCGGGCAATTGGACTATGTAGGTTCCCTATCGGGTACTTGGACTGTCTAGGTTAACTAGGGGGCAATTGGAGTGTCTAGGTTACCTAGTGGGCACTTGGACTATGTACGTTCCCTAGCGGGCACTTGGGTTATCTACGTTACCTAGCGCGCACTTGGACAATGTAAGTTAACGAACGGGCACTTGGACTATGTAGGTTAACTAGCGGACACTTGGACTATCTAGGATAGCTAACTGGCAATTGGACTATCAAGGTTACCTAACGGGCACTTGGACTATCTAGGTTACCTAGCAGGCACTTTGACTATCTAGGTTAACTAACGGACACGTGGACTATGTAGGTTGCCTAGCGAGCACCTGGACTATGTAGGTTCCCTAGCGGGCGCTTGGACTGTGTAGATTCCCTCGCGGTACTTGGACTGTCTAGGTTAACTAGCGGGCAATTGGACTGTCTAGGTTACCTAGTGGGCACTTGGACTATGTAGGTTTACTAGCAGGCACTTAGACGAACTAGGTTACCTAGCGGGCACTTGGACTATGTACGTTCCCTAGCGGGCACTTGGGTTATCAACGTTACCTAGCGGGCACTTGGACTATGTAGGTTAACGAATGGGCACTTGGACTATGTAGGTAACCTAGTGGTCACTTAGACTGTCTAGGTTACCTAGCTGGCACTTGGACTATGTAGGTTAACTAGCGGGCAGTTGGACTATCTAGGTTAACTAGCGGGCACTTGGACTATCCAGGTTAACTAGTGGGCCCTTCCACTATGTAGGTTAACTAGCGGGCCCATGGATTATGTAGGTTTACTAGGGGGCACTTGGACTATCTAGGTTAACTTGCGGGCACTTGGACTATGTAGTTTCCCTAGCGGACATTTGGACTATTTAGGTTACCTAGCGGGCACTTGGACTATGTAGGTTATCTAGCAGGCACTTGGACTATCTAGGTTACCTAGCAGGCACTTTGACTATCTAGGTTAACTAACGGGCATTTGGACTATGTAGGGCAACTAGTGGGCACTTGGACTAACCAGGTTACCAGGCGGGCACATGGACTATGTAGGTTACCCAATGGGCACTTGGACTATCTAGGTTAACGAACGGACACTTGGACTATGTAGGTTAGGTATCAGGCACTTGGACTATCTAGGTTACCTAGCAGGCACTTGGACTATGTAGGTTACCTAGCGGACACTTGGACGATTTAGGTTAACTAGCGGGCACATGGACTATCTAGGTTAACTAGCAGGCCCTTGGACTATCTAGGTTTACTAGCGGGCACTTGGACTATCTAGGTTAACTAGCGGGCACTTGGACTATGTAGGTTAACTAGCGGTCACTTGAACTCTCTAGGTTACCTAGCAGACACTTGGACTATGTACCTTCCCTAGCGGGCACTTGGACTATCTAGGTTACCTAGCAGGCACTTGGATTATGAAGGATCCCTAGCGGGCAATTGGACTATCTAGGTTACCTAGCTGGCACTTGGACTATGTAGGTTAAGTAGCGGACACTTGCACGATCTAGGTTAACTAGCGGGCCCTTGCACTATGTAGGTTAACTAGCGGGCCCATGGATTATGTAGGTTTACTAGGGGGCACTTGGGACATCTAGGTTAACTAGCGGGCACTTGGACTATGTAGTTTCCCTAGCGTGCATTTGGACTATTTAGGTTGCCTAGCGGGCACTTGGACTATGTAGGTTACCTAGCAGGCACTTTGACTATCTAGGTTAACTAACGGGCACTTGGACTATGTAGGGTAACTAGCGGGCACTTGGACTGTCTAGGTTACCTAACGGGCACTTGGATTATCTAGGTTAACGAACGGGCACTTGGACTATGTAGGTTACCTAGCCACCACTTGGAATATCTAGGTTCCCTAGCGGCACTTGTACTATCTAGGTTACCTAGCTGGCACTTGGACTATGTAGGTCAACTAGCGGGCCCTTGGACTATCTAGGTTAGCTAACGGGCATTTGGATTATGTAGGTTGCCTAGCGGACATTTAGACTATGTAGGTTTCCTTGCGGGCATTTGGACTATGTAGGTTCCCTAGCAGGCACTTGGACTATGTAGGTTCCCTAACGGGCACTTGGACTATGTAGGTTCCCTAGGGGTCACGTGGACTATGTAGGCTCCCTAGAAGGCACTTGGACTATGTACGTTAACTAGCGGGCACTTGGACTATGTAGGTTACCCAATGGGCACTTGGACTATCTAGGTTAACGAACGGACACTTGGACTATGTAGGTTAGCTATCAGGCACTTGGACTATCTATGTTACCTAGCGGACACTTGGACGATTTAGGATAACTAGCGGGCACTTGGACTATCTAGGTTAACTAGCAGGCCCTCGGACTATCTAGGTTTACTAGCGGGCACTTGGACTATCAAGGTTAACTAACGGGCACTTGGACTATGTAGTTTCCCTAGCGGGCATTTGGATTATTTAGGTTACCTAGTGGGCACTTGGACTATGTAGGTTATCTAGCGGGCACTTGGACTACGTAGGTTAACTAGAAGGCACTTGGACTATCAAGGTTACCTAGCGGGCCCTTGGACTATGTAGGTTACCAGCGGGCACTTGGACTATCTAGGTTAACGAACGTGCACTTGGACTATGTAGGTAACCTAGCGGGCACTTGGACTGTCTAGGTTACCTAGCTGGCACTTGGACTATCTAGGTTAAAGAACGGGCACTTGGACTATGTAGGTTAACTAGCGGACACTTCGACTATCTAGGTTAGCTAACGGGCAATTGGACAATCTAGGTTAACTAACGGGCACTTGGACTATGTAGGTTGCCTAGCAAGCACTTGGACTATGTAGGTTCCCTAGTGGGCTCTTGGACTATGTAGGTTCCCTATCGGGTACTTGGACTGTCTAGGTTAACTAGGGGGCAATTGGACTGTCTAGGTTACCTAGTGGGCACTTGGACTATGTACGTTCACTAGCGGGCACTTGGGTTATCTACGTTACCTAGCGGGCACTTGGACAATGTAAGTTAACGAACGGGCACTTGGACTATGTAGGTTAACTAGCGGACACTTGGACTATCTAGGATAACTAACGGGCAATTGGACTATCAAGGTTACCTAACGGGCACTTGGACTATCTAGGTTACCTAGCAGGCACTTTGACTATCTAGGTTAACTAACGGGCACGTGGACTATGTAGGTTGCCTAGCGAGCACCTGGACTATGTAGGTTCCCTAGTGGGCGCTTGGACTATGTAGATTCCCTCGCGGTACTTGGACTGTCTAGGTTAACTAGCGGGCAATTGGACTGTCTAGGTTACCTAGTGGGCACTTGGACTATGTAGTTTACCTAGCAGGCACTTGGACTATGTACGTTCCCTAGCGGGCACTTGGGCTATCAACGTTACCTAGCGGGCACTTGGACTATGTAGGTTAACGAATGGGCACTTGGACTATGTAGGTAACCTAGTGGTCACTTGGACTGTCTAGGTTACCTAGCGGGCACTTGGACTATGTAGGTTAACTAGCGGGCACTTGGACTATCTAGGTTAACTAGCGGGCACTTGGACTATCTAGGTTAACTAGTGGGCCCTTGCACTATGTAGGTTAACTAGCGGGCCCAAGGATTATGTAGGTTTACTAGGGGGCACTTGGACTATCTAGGTTCACTTGCGGGCACTTGGACTATGTAGTTTCCCTAGCGGACATTTGGACTATTTAGGTTACCTAGCGGGCACTTGGACTATGTAGGTTATCTAGCGGGCACTTGGACTATCTAGGTTACCTAGCAGGCACTTTGACTATCTAGGTTAACTAACGGGCATTTGGACTATGTAGGGCAACTAGCGGGCACTTGGACTGTCTAGGTTACCTAACGGGCACTTGGATTATCTAGGTTACCTAGCAGGCACTATGACTATCTAGGTTAACTAACGGGCATTTGGACTATGTAGGGCAACTAGCGGGCACTTGGACTGTCTAGGTTACCTAACGGGCACTTGGATTATCTAGGTTAACGAACGGGCACTTGGACTATGTAGGTTACCTAGCCACCACTTGGACTATCTAGGTTAGCTAACAGGCACTTGGACTATCTAGGTTCCCTAGCGGGCACTTGTACTATCTAGGTTACCTAGCTGGCACTTGGACTATGTAGGTCATGTAGCGGGCCCTTGGACTATCTAGGTTAGCTAACGGGCACTTGGACTATGTATGTTCCAGAGTGGGCACTTGGATTATGTAGGTTGCCTAGTGGACATTTAGACTATGTAGGTTTCCTTGCGGGCATTTGGACTATGTAGGTTACCAGCGGGCACTTGGACAATCTAGGTTAACGAACGTGCACTTGGACTATGTAGGTAACCTAGCGGGCACTTGGACTGTCTAGGTTACCTAGCGGGCACTTGGACATTCTAGGTTAACGAACGGGCACTTGGACTATGTAGGTTGCCTAGCGAGCACTTGGAGGATGTAGGTTCCCTAGCGGGCAATTGGACTATGTAGGTTCCCTATCGGGTACTTGGACTGTCTAGGTTAACTAGGGGGCAATTGGAGTGTCTAGGTTAACTAGCGGACACTTGGACTATCTAGGATAGCTAACTGGCAATTGGACTATCAAGGTTACCTAACGGGCACTTGGACTATCTAGGTTACCTAGCAGGCACTTTGACTATCTAGGTTAACTAACGGACACGTGGACTATGTAGGTTGCCTAGCGAGCACCTGGACTATGTAGGTTCCCTAGCGGGCGCTTCGACTGTGTAGATTCCCTAGCGGTACTTGGACTGTCTAGGTTAACTAGCGGGCAATTGGACTGTCTAGGTTACCTAGTGGGCACTTGGACTATGTAGTTTACCTAGCAGGCACTTGGACTATGTAGGTTTACTAGCAGGAACTTAGACTAACTAGGTTACCTAGCGGGCACTTGGACTATGTACGTTCCCTAGCGGGCACTTGGGTTATCAACGTTACCTAGCGGGCACTTGGACTATGTAGGTTAACGAATGGGCACTTGGACTATGTAGGTAACCTAGTGGTCACTTAGACTGTCTAGGTTACCTAGCTGGCACTTGGACTATGTAGGTTAACTAGCGGGCAGTTGGACTATCTAGGTTAACTAGCGGGCACTTGGACTATCCAGGTTAACTAGTGGGCCCTTCCCTATGTAGGTTAACTAGCGGGCCCATGGATTATGTAGGTTTACTAGGGGGCACTTGGAATATCTAGGTTAACTTGCGGGCACTTGGACTATGTAGTTTCCCTAGCGGACATTTGGACTATTTAGGTTATCTAGCGGGCACTTGGACTATGTAGGTTATCTAGCGGGCACTTGGACTATCTAGGTTACCTAGCAGGCACTTTGACTATCTAGGTTAACTAACGGGCATTTGGACTATGTAGGGCAACTAGCGGGCACTTGGACTGTCTAGGTTACCTAACGGGCACTTGGATTATCTAGGTTACCTAGCAGGCACTATGACTATCTAGGTTAACTAACGGGCATTTGGACTATGTAGGGCAACTAGCGGGCACTTGGACTGTCTAGGTTACCTAACGGGCACTTGGATTATCTAGGTTAACGAACGGGCACTTGGACTATGTAGGTTACCTAGCCACCACTTGGACTATCTAGGTTAGCTAACAGGCACTTGGACTATCTAGGTTCCCTAGCGGGCACTTGCACTATCTAGGTTACCTAGCTGGCACTTGGACTATGTAGGTCAACTAGCGGGCCCTTGGACTATCTAGGTTAGCTAACGGGCACTTGGACTATGTATGTTCCAGAGTGGGCACTTGGAGTATGTAGGTTGCCTAGCGGACATTTAGACTATGTAGGTTTCCTTGCGGGCATTTGGATTATGTAGGTTACCAGCGGGCACTTGGACTATGTAGGTTACCTAGCAGGCACTTTGACTATCTAGGTTAACTAAGGGCACTTGGACTATGTAGGGTAACTAGCGGGCACTTGGACTGTCTAGGTTACCTAACGGGCACTTGGATTATCTAGGTTAACGAACGGGCACTTGGACTATGTAGGTTACCTAGCCACCACTTGGACTATCTAGGTTCCCTAGCGGGCACTTGTACTATCTAGATTACCTAGCTGGCACTTGGACTATGTAGGTCAACTAGCGGGCCCTTGGACTATCTAGGTTAGCTAACGGGCACTTGGACTATGTATGTTCCAGAGCGGGCACTTGGATTATGTAGGTTGCCTAGCGGACATTTAGACTATGTAGGTTTCCTTGCGGGCATTTGGACTATGTAGGTTACCTAGCAGGCACTTGGACTATGTAGGTTCCCTAACGGGCACTTGGACTATGTAGGTTCCCTAGCGGTCACGTGGACTATGTAGGCTCCCTAGAAGGCACTTGGACTATGTAGGTTAACTAGCGGGCACCTGGACTATGTAGGTTACCCAATGGGCACTTGGACTATCTAGGTTAACGAACGGACACTTGGACTATGTAGGTTAGCTATCAGGCACTTGGACTATCTAGGTTACCTAGCGGACACGTGGACGATTTAGGTTAACGAGCGGGCACTTGGACTATCTATGTTAACTAGCAGGCCCTTGGACTATCTAGGTTTACTAGCGGGCACTTGGACTATCTAGGTTAACTAACGGGCACTTGGACTATGTAGTTTCCCTAGAGGGCATTTGGATTATTTAGGTTACCTAGTGGGCACTTGGACTATGTAGGTTATCTAGCGGGCACTTGGACTACGTAGGTTAACTAGAAGGCACTTGGACTATCAAGGTTACCTAACGGGCCCTTGGACTATGTAGGTTACCAGCGGGCACTTGGACTATCTAGGTTAACGAACGTGCACTTGGACTATGTAGGTAACCTAGCGGGCACTTGGACTATCTAGGTTACCTAGCGGGCACTTGGACTATCTAGGTTAACGAACGGGCACTTGGACTATGTAGGTTAACTAGCGGACACTTCGACTATCTAGGTTAGCTAACGGGCAATTGGACAATCTAGGTTAACTAACGGGCACTTGGACTATGTAGGTTGCCTAGCGAGCACTTGGACTATGTAGGTTCCCTAGTGGGCACTTGGACTATGTAGGTTCCCTATCGGGTACTTGGACTGTCTAGGTTAACTAGGGGGCAATTGGACTGTCTAGGTTACCTAGTGGGCACTTGGACTATGTACGTTCCCTAGCGGGCACTTGGGTTATCTACGTTACCTAGCGCGCACTTGGACAATGTAAGTTAACGAACGGGCACTTGGACTATGTAGGTTAACGAACGGGCACTTGGACTTTGTAGGTAACCTAGTGGTCACTTGGACTATGTAGGTTATCTAGCGGACACTTGGACTATCTAGGTTACCTAGCAGGCACTTTGACTATCTAGGTTAACTAACGGGCACTTGGACTATGTAGGGTAACTAGCGGGCACTTGGACTGTCTAGGTTACCTAACGGGCACTTGGATTATCTAGGTTAACGAACGGGCCCTTGGACTATGTAGGTTACCTAGCCACCACTTGGACTATCTAGGTTAGCTAACAGGCACTTGGACTATCTAGTTTCCCTAGCGGGCACTTGTACTATCTAGGTTATCTAGCTGGCACTTGGACTATGTAGGTCAACTAGCGGGCCCTTGGACTATCTAGGTTAGCTAACGGGCACTTGGACTATGTGTGTTCCAGAGTGGGCACTTGTATTATGTAGGTTGCCTAGCGGACATTTAGAATATGTAGGTTTCCTTGCGGGCATTTGGACTATGTAGGTTACCTAGCGGGCACTTGGACTATGTAGGTTCCCTAGCGGTCACGTGGACTATGTAGGCTCCCTAGAAGGCACTTGGACTATGTAGGTTAACTAGCGGGCACTTGGACTAACCAGGTTACCAGGCGGGCACATGGACTATGTAGGTAACCCAATGGGCACTTGGACTATCTAGGTTAACGAACGGACACTTGGACTATGTAGGTTAGGTATCAGGCACTTGGACTATCTAGGTTACCTAGCAGGCACTTGGACTATGTAGGTTACCTAGCGGACACTTGGACGATTTAGGTTAACTAGCGGGCACTTGGATTATCTAGGTTAACTAGCAGGCCCTTGGACTATCTAGGTTTACTAGCGGGCACTTGGACTATCTAGGTTAACTAGCGGGCACTTGGACTATGTAGGTTAACTAGCGGTCACTTGAACTCTCTAGGTTACCTAGCGGACACTTGGACTATGTACCTTCCCTAGCGGGCACTTGGACTATCTAGGTTACCTAGCAGGCACTTGGATTATGAAGGATCCCTAGCGGGCAATTGGACTATCAAGGTTACCTAGCTGGCACTTGGACTATGTAGGTTAAGTAGCGGACACTTGCACGATCTAGGTTAACTAGCGGGCCCTTGCACTATGTAGGTTAACTAGCGGGCCCATGGATTATGTAGGTTTACTAGGGGGCACTTGGGACATCTAGGTTAACTAGCGGGCACTTGGACTATGTAGTTTCCCTAGCGGGCATTTGGACTATTTAGGTTTCCTAGCGGGCACTTGGACTATGTAGGTTACCTAGCAGGCACTTTGACTATCTAGGTTAACTAACGGGCACTTGGACTATGTAGGGTAACTAGCGGGCACTTGGACTGTCTAGGTTACCTAACGGGCACTTGGATTATCTAGGTTAACGAACGGGCACTTGGACTATGTAGGTTACCTAGCCACCACTTGGACTATCTAGGTTCCCTAGCGGGCACTTGTACTATCTAGGTTACCTAGCTGGCACTTGGACTATGTAGGTCAACTAGCGGGCATTTGGACTATGTAGGTTCCCTAGCGGGCACTTGGACTATGTAGGTTCCCTAACGGGCACTTGGACTATGTAGGTTCCCTAGGGGTCACGTGGACTATGTAGGCTCCTTAGAAGGCACTTGGACTATGTAGGTTAACTAGCGGGCACTTGGACTATGCAGGTTACCCAATGGGCACTTGGACTATCTAGGTTAACGAACGGACACTTGGACTATGTAGGTTAGCTATCAGGCACTTGGACTATCTAGGTTACCTAGCGGACACTTGGACGATTTAGGATAACTAGCAGGCACTTGGACTATCTAGGTT
The DNA here is from genome assembly GCF_050624435.1 of Tenrec ecaudatus. Lineage (NCBI taxonomy): Eukaryota > Metazoa > Chordata > Mammalia > Afrosoricida > Tenrecidae > Tenrec > Tenrec ecaudatus. The sequence goes on along the minus strand of NW_027457552.1, from coordinate 1,322,900 downwards.
AACTAGCAGGCCCTCGGACTATCTAGGTTTACTAGCGGGCACTTGGACTATCAAGGTTAACTAACGGGCACTTGGACTATGTAGTTTCCCTAGAGGGCATTTGGATTATTTAGGTTACCTAGTGGGCACTTGGACTATGTAGGTTATCTAGCGGGCACTTGGACTACGTAGGTTAACTAGAAGGCACTTGGACTATCAAGGTTACCTAGCGGGCCCTTGGACTATGTAGGTTACCAGCGGGCACTTGGACTATCTAGGTTAACGAACGTGCACTTGGACTATGTAGGTAACCTAGCGGGCACTTGGACTGTCTAGGTTAACGAACGGGCACTTGGACTATGTAGTTTAACTAGGGGACACTTCGACTATCTAGGTTAGCTAACGGGCAATTGGACAATCTAGGTTAACTAACGGGCAATTGGACTATGTAGGTTGCCTAGCGAGCACTTGGACTATGTAGGTTCCCTAGTGTGCACTTGGACTATGTAGGTTCCCTATCGGGTACTTGGACTGTCTAGGTTAACTAGGGGGCAATTGGACTGTCTAGGTTACCTAGTGGGCACGTGGACTCTGTACGTTCCCTAGCGGGCACTTGGGTTATCTACGTTACCTAGCGGGCACTTGGACAATATAAGTTAACGAACGGGCACTTGGACTATGTAGGTTAACTAGCGGACACTTGGACTATCTAGGATAGCTAACTGGCAATTGGACTATCAAGGTTACCTAACGGGCACTTGGACTATCTAGGTTACCTAGCAGGCACTTTGACTATCTAGGTTAACTAACGGACACGTGGACTATGTAGGTTGCCTAGCGAGCACCTGGACTATGTAGGTTCCCTAGCGGGCGCTTGGACTATGTAGATTTCCTAGCGGTACTTGGACTGTCTAGGTTAACTAGCGGGCAATTGGACTGTCTAGGTTACCTAGTGGGCACTTGGACTATGTAGTTTACCTAGCAGGCACTTGGACTATGTAAGTTTACTAGCAGGCACTTAGACTATCTAGGTTACCTAGCGGGCACTTGGACTATGTTCGTTCCCTAGCGGGCACTTGGGCTATCAACGTTACCTAGCGGGCACTTGGACTATGTAGGTTAACGAATGGGCACTTGGACTATGTAGGTAACCTAGTGGTCACTTGGACTGTCTAGGTTACCTAGCGGGCACTTGGACTATGTAGGTTAACTAGCGGGCACTTGACAATCTAGGTTAACTAGCGGGCACTTGGACTATCCAGGTTAACTAGTGGGCCCTTGCACTATGTAGTTTAACTAGCGGGCCCATGGATTATGTAGGTCTACTAGGGGGCACTTGGACTATCTAGGTTAACTTGCGGGCACTTGGACTATGTAGTTTCCCTAGCGGACATTTGGACTATTTAGGTTACCTAGCGGGCACTTGGACTATGTAGGTTATCTAGCGGGCACTTGGACTATCTAGGTTACCTAGCAGGCACTTTGACTATCTAGGTTAACTAACGGGCATTTGGACTATGTAGGGCAACTAGCGGGCACTTGGACTGTCTAGGTTACCTAACGGGCACTTGGATTACCTAGGTTACCTAGCAGGCACTATGACTATCTAGGTTAACTAACGGGCATTTGGACTATGTAGGGCAACTAGCGGGCACTTGGACTGTCTAGGTTACCTAACGGGCACTTGGATTATCTAGGTTAACGAACAGGCACTTGGACTATGTAGGTTACCTAGCCACCACTTGGACTATCTAGGTTAGCTAACAGGCACTTGGACTATCTAGGTTCCCTAGCGGGCACTTGCACTATCTAGGTTACCTAGCTGGCACTTGGACTATGTAGGTCAACTAGCGGGCCCTTGGACTATCTAGGTTAGCTAACGGGCTCTTGGACTATGTATGTTCCAGAGTGGGCACTTGGAGTATGTAGGTTGCCTAGCGGACATTTAGACTATGTAGGTTTCCTTGCGGGCATTTGGACTATGTAGGTTACCAGAGGGCACTTGGACTATGTAGGTTACCTAGCAGGCACTTTGACTATCTAGGTTAACTAAGGGCACTTGGACTATAGGGTAACTAGCGGGCACTTGGACTGTCTAGGTTACCTAACGGGCACTTGGATTATCTAGGTTAACGAACGGGCACTTGGACTATGTAGGTTACCTAGCCACCACTTGGACTATCTAGGTTCCCTAGCGGGCACTTGTACTATCTAGGTTACCTAGCTGGCACTTGGACTATGTAGGTCAACTAGCGGGCCCTTGGACTATCTAGGTTAGCTAACGGGCACTTGGACTATGTATGTTCCACAGCGGGCACTTGGATTATGTAGGTTGCCTAGCGGATATTTAGACTTTGTAGGTTTCCTTGCGGGCATTTGGACTATGTAGGTTACCTAGCAGGCACTTGGACTATGTAGGTTCCCTAACGGGCACTTGGACTATGTAGGTTCCCTAGCGGTCACGTGGACTATGTAGGCTCCCTAGAAGCCACTTGGACTATGTAGGTTAACTAGCGGACACGTGGACTTTGTAGGTTACCCAATGGGCACTTGGACTATCTAGGTTAACGAACGGACACTTGGACTATGTAGGTTAGCTATCAGGCACTTGGACTATCTAGGTTACCTAGCGGACACGTGGACGATTTAGATTAACGAGCGAGCACTTGGACTATCTAGGTTAACTAGCAGGCCCTTGGACTATCTAGGTTTACTAGCGGGCACTTGGACTATCTAGGTTAACTAACGGGCACTTGGACTATGTAGTTTCCCTAGAGGACATTTGGATTATTTAGGTTACCTAGTGGGCACTTGGACTATGTAGGTTATCTAGCGGGCACATGGACTACGTAGGTTAACTAGAAGGCACTTGGACTATCAAGGTTACCTAACGGGCCCTTGGACTATGTAGGTTACCAGCGGGCACTTGGACTATCTAGGTTAACGAACGTGCACTTGGACTATGTAGGTAACCTAGCGGGCACTTGGACTGTCTAGGTTACCTAGCGGGCACTTGGACTATCTAGGTTAACGAACGGGCACTTGGACTATGTAGGTTAACTTGCGGACACTTCGACTATCTAGGTTAGCTAACGGGCAATTGGACAATCTAGGTTAACTAACGGGCACTTGGACTATGTAGGTTGCCTAGCGAGCACTTGGACTATGTAGGTTCCCTAGTGGGCACTTGGACTATGTAGGTTCCCTATCGGGTACTTGGACTGTCTAGGTTAACTAGGGGGCAATTGGACTGTCTAGGTTACCTAGTGGGCACTTGGACTATGTACGTTCCCTAGCGGGCACTTGGGTTATCTACGTTACCTAGCGCGCACTTGGACAATGTAAGTTAACGAACGGGCACTTGGACTATGTAGGTTAACGAACGGGCACTTGGACTATGTAGGTAATCTAGTGGTCACTTGGACTATGTAGGTTATCTAGCGGACACTTGACTATCTAGGTTACATAGCAGGCACTTTGACTATCTAGGTTAACTAACGGGCACTTGGACTATGTAGGGTAACTAGCGGGCACTTGGACTGTCTAGGTTACCTAACGGGCACTTGGATTATCTAGGTTAACGAACGGGCCCTTGGACTATGTAGGTTACCTAGCCACCAGTTGGACTATCTAGGTTAGCTAACAGGCACTTGGACTATCTAGGTTCCCTAGCGGGCACTTGTACTATCTAGGTTATCTAGCTGGCACTTGGACTATGTAGGTCAACTAGCGGGCCCTTGGACTATCTAGGTTAGCTAACGGGCACTTGGACTATGTATGTTCCACAGTGGGCACTTGTATTATGTAGGTTGCCTAGCGGACATTTAGACTATGTAGGTTTCCTTGCGGGCATTTGGACTATGTAGGTTACCTAGCGGGCATTTGGACTATGTAGGTTCCCTAGCGGTCACGTGGACTATGTAGGCTCCCAGAAGGCACTTGGACTATGTAGGTTAACTAGCGGGCACTTGGACTAACCAGGTTACCAGGCGGGCACATGGACTATGTAGGTTACCCAATGGGCACTTGGACTATCTAGGTTAACGAACGGACACTTGGACTATGTAGGTTAGGTATCAGGCACTTGGACTATCTAGGTTACCTAGCAGGCACTTGGACTATGTAGGTTACCTAGCGGACACTTGGACGATTTAGGTTAACTAGCGGGCACTTGGACTATCTAGGTTAACTAGCAGGCCCTTGGACTATCTAGGTTTACTAGCGGGCACTTGGACTATCTAGGTTAACTAGCGGGCACTTGGACTATGTAGGTTAACTAGCGGTCACTTGAACTCTCTAGGTTACCTAGCGGACACTTGGACTATGTACCTTCCCTAGCGGGCACTTGGACTATCTAGGTTACCTAGCAGGCACTTGGATTATGAAGGATCCCTAGCGGGCAATTGGACTATCTAGGTTACCTAGCTGGCACTTGGACTATGTAGGTTAAGTAGCGGACACTTGCACGATCTAGGTTAACTAGCGGGCCCTTGCACTATGTAGGTTAACTAGCGGGCCCATGGATTATGTAGGTTTACTAGGGGGCACTTGGGACATCTAGGTTAACTAGCGGGCACTTGGACTATGTAGTTTCCCTAGCGGGCATTTGGACTATTTAGGTTTCCTAGCGGGCACTTGGACTATGTAGGTTACCTAGCAGGCACTTTGACTATCTAGGTTAACTAACGGGCACTTGGACTATGTAGGGTAACTAGCGGGCACTTGGACTGTCTAGGTTACCTAACGGGCACTTGGATTATCTAGGTTAACGAACGGGCACTTGGACTATGTAGGTTACCTAGCCACCACTTGGAATATCTAGGTTCCCTAGCGGGCACTTGTACTATCTAGGTTACCTAGCTGGCACTTGGACTATATAGGTCAACTAGCGGGCCCTTGGACTATCTAGGTTAGCTAACGGGCACTTGGATTATGTAGGTTGCCTAGCGGACATTTAGACTATGTAGGTTTCCTTGCGGGCATTTGGACTATGTAGGTTCCCTAGCAGGCACTTGGACTATGTAGGTTCCCTAACGGGCACTTGGACTATGTAGGTTCCCTAGGGGTCACGTGGACTATGTAGGCTCCCTAGAAGGCACTTGGACTATGTACGTTAACTAGCGGGCACTTGGACTATGTAGGTTACCCAATGGGCACTTGGACTATCTAGGTTAACGAACGGACACTTGGACTATGTAGGTTAGCTATCAGGCACTTGGACTATCTAGGTTACCTAGCGGACACTTGGACGATTTAGGATAAGTAGCGGGCACTTGGACTATCTAGGTTAACTAGCAGGCCCTCGGACTATCTAGGTTTACTAGCGGGCACTTGGACTATCAAGGTTAACTAACGGGCACTTGGACTATGTAGTTTCCCTAGCGGGCATTTGGATTATTTAGGTTACCTAGTGGGCACTTGGACTATGTAGGTTATCTAGCGGGCACTTGGACTACGTAGGTTAACTAGAAGGCACTTGGACTATCAAGGTTACCTAGCGGGCCCTTGGACTATGTAGGTTACCAGCGGGCACTTGGACTATCTAGGTTAATGAACGTGCACTTGGACTATGTAGGTAACCTAGCGGGCACTTGGACTGTCTAGGTTACCTAGCGGGCACTTGGACTATCTAGGTTAACGAACGGGCACTTGGACTATGTAGGTTAACTAGCGGACACTTCGACTATCTAGGTTAGCTAACGGGCAATTGGACAATCTAGGTTAACTAACGGGCACTTGGACTATGTAGGTTGCCTAGCGAGCACTTGGACTATTAGGTTCCCTAGTGGGCTCTTGGACTATGTAGGTTCCCTATCGGGTACTTGGACTGTCTAGGTTAACTAGGGGGCAATTGGACTGTCTAGGTTACCTAGTGGGCACTTGGACTATGTACGTTCCCTAGCGGGCACTTGGGTTATCTACGTTACCTAGCGGGCACTTGGACAATGTAAGTTAACGAACGGGCACTTGGACTATGTAGGTTAACTATCGGACACTTGGACTATCTAGGATAGCTAACGGGCAATTGGACTATCAAGGTTACCTAACGGGCACTTGGACTATCTAGGTTACCTAGCAGGCACTTTGACTATCTAGGTTAACTAACGGGCACGTGGACTATGTAGGTTGCCTAGCGAGCACCTGGACTATGTAGGTTCCCTAGTGGGCGCTTGGACTATGTAGATTCCCTCGCGGTACTTGGACTGTCTAGGTTAACTAGCGGGCAATTGGACTGTCTAGGTTACCTAGTGGGCACTTGGACTATGTAGTTTACCTAGCAGGCACTTGGACTATGTAGGTTTACTAGCAGGCACTTAGACTAACTAGGTTACCTAGCGGGCACTTGGAGTATCTAGGTTCACTTGCGGGCACTTGGACTATGTAGTTTCCCTAGCGGACATTTGGACTATTTAGGTTACCTAGCGGGCACTTGGACTATGTAGGTTATCTAGCGGGCACTTGGACTATCTAGGTTACCTAGCAGGCACTTTGACTATCTAGGTTAACTAACGGGCATTTGGACTATGTAGGGCAACTAGCGGGCACTTGGACTGTCTAGGTTACCTAACGGGCACTTGGATTATCTAGGTTACCTAGCAGGCACTATGACTATCTAGGTTAACTAACGGGCATTTGGACTATGTAGGGCAACTACCGGGCACTTGGACTGTCTAGGTTACCTAACGGGCACTTGGATTATCTAGGTTAACGAACGGGCACTTGGACTATGTAGGTTACCTAGCCACCACTTGGACTATCTAGGTTAGCTAACAGGCACTTGGACTATCTAGGTTCCCTAGCGGGCACTTGTACTATCTAGGTTACCTAGCTGGCACTTGGACTATGTAGGTCAAGTAGCGGGCCCTTGGACTATCTAGGTTAGCTAACGGGCACTTGGACTATGTATGTTCCAGAGTGGGCACTTGGATTATGTAGGTTGCCTAGCGGACATTTAGACTATGTAGGTTTCCTTGCGGGCATTTGGACTATGTAGGTTACCAGCGGGCACTTGGACAATCTAGGTTAACGAACGTGCACTTGGACTATGTAGGTAACCTAGCGGGCACTTGGACTGTCTAGGTTACCTAGCGGGCACTTGGACATTCTAGGTTAACGAACGGGCACTTGGACTATGTAGGTTGCCTAGCGAGCACTTGGAGTATGTAGGTTCCCTAGCGGGCAATTGGACTATGTAGGTTCCCTATCGGGTACTTGGACTGTCTAGGTTAACTAGGGGGCAATTGGAGTGTCTAGGTTACCTAGTGGGCACTTGGACTATGTACGTTCCCTAGCGGGCACTTGGGTTATCTACGTTACCTAGCGCGCACTTGGACAATGTAAGTTAACGAACGGGCACTTGGACTATGTAGGTTAACTAGCGGACACTTGGACTATCTAGGATAGCTAACTGGCAATTGGACTATCAAGGTTACCTAACGGGCACTTGGACTATCTAGGTTACCTAGCAGGCACTTTGACTATCTAGGTTAACTAACGGACACGTGGACTATGTAGGTTGCCTAGCGAGCACCTGGACTATGTAGGTTCCCTAGCGGGCGCTTGGACTGTGTAGATTCCCTCGCGGTACTTGGACTGTCTAGGTTAACTAGCGGGCAATTGGACTGTCTAGGTTACCTAGTGGGCACTTGGACTATGTAGTTTACCTAGCAGGCACTTGGACTATGTAGGTTTACTAGCAGGCACTTAGACGAACTAGGTTACCTAGCGGGCACTTGGACTATGTACGTTCCCTAGCGGGCACTTGGGTTATCAACGTTACCTAGCGGGCACTTGGACTATGTAGGTTAACGAATGGGCACTTGGACTATGTAGGTAACCTAGTGGTCACTTAGACTGTCTAGGTTACCTAGCTGGCACTTGGACTATGTAGGTTAACTAGCGGGCAGTTGGACTATCTAGGTTAACTAGCGGGCACTTGGACTATCCAGGTTAACTAGTGGGCCCTTCCACTATGTAGGTTAACTAGCGGGCCCATGGATTATGTAGGTTTACTAGGGGGCACTTGGACTATCTAGGTTAACTTGCGGGCACTTGGACTATGTAGTTTCCCTAGCGGACATTTGGACTATTTAGGTTACCTAGCGGGCACTTGGACTATGTAGGTTATCTAGCAGGCACTTGGACTATCTAGGTTACCTAGCAGGCACTTTGACTATCTAGGTTAACTAACGGGCATTTGGACTATGTAGGGCAACTAGTGGGCACTTGGACTAACCAGGTTACCAGGCGGGCACATGGACTATGTAGGTTACCCAATGGGCACTTGGACTATCTAGGTTAACGAACGGACACTTGGACTATGTAGGTTAGGTATCAGGCACTTGGACTATCTAGGTTACCTAGCAGGCACTTGGACTATGTAGGTTACCTAGCGGACACTTGGACGATTTAGGTTAACTAGCGGGCACATGGACTATCTAGGTTAACTAGCAGGCCCTTGGACTATCTAGGTTTACTAGCGGGCACTTGGACTATCTAGGTTAACTAGCGGGCACTTGGACTATGTAGGTTAACTAGCGGTCACTTGAACTCTCTAGGTTACCTAGCAGACACTTGGACTATGTACCTTCCCTAGCGGGCACTTGGACTATCTAGGTTACCTAGCAGGCACTTGGATTATGAAGGATCCCTAGCGGGCAATTGGACTATCTAGGTTACCTAGCTGGCACTTGGACTATGTAGGTTAAGTAGCGGACACTTGCACGATCTAGGTTAACTAGCGGGCCCTTGCACTATGTAGGTTAACTAGCGGGCCCATGGATTATGTAGGTTTACTAGGGGGCACTTGGGACATCTAGGTTAACTAGCGGGCACTTGGACTATGTAGTTTCCCTAGCGTGCATTTGGACTATTTAGGTTGCCTAGCGGGCACTTGGACTATGTAGGTTACCTAGCAGGCACTTTGACTATCTAGGTTAACTAACGGGCACTTGGACTATGTAGGGTAACTAGCGGGCACTTGGACTGTCTAGGTTACCTAACGGGCACTTGGATTATCTAGGTTAACGAACGGGCACTTGGACTATGTAGGTTACCTAGCCACCACTTGGAATATCTAGGTTCCCTAGCGGCACTTGTACTATCTAGGTTACCTAGCTGGCACTTGGACTATGTAGGTCAACTAGCGGGCCCTTGGACTATCTAGGTTAGCTAACGGGCATTTGGATTATGTAGGTTGCCTAGCGGACATTTAGACTATGTAGGTTTCCTTGCGGGCATTTGGACTATGTAGGTTCCCTAGCAGGCACTTGGACTATGTAGGTTCCCTAACGGGCACTTGGACTATGTAGGTTCCCTAGGGGTCACGTGGACTATGTAGGCTCCCTAGAAGGCACTTGGACTATGTACGTTAACTAGCGGGCACTTGGACTATGTAGGTTACCCAATGGGCACTTGGACTATCTAGGTTAACGAACGGACACTTGGACTATGTAGGTTAGCTATCAGGCACTTGGACTATCTATGTTACCTAGCGGACACTTGGACGATTTAGGATAACTAGCGGGCACTTGGACTATCTAGGTTAACTAGCAGGCCCTCGGACTATCTAGGTTTACTAGCGGGCACTTGGACTATCAAGGTTAACTAACGGGCACTTGGACTATGTAGTTTCCCTAGCGGGCATTTGGATTATTTAGGTTACCTAGTGGGCACTTGGACTATGTAGGTTATCTAGCGGGCACTTGGACTACGTAGGTTAACTAGAAGGCACTTGGACTATCAAGGTTACCTAGCGGGCCCTTGGACTATGTAGGTTACCAGCGGGCACTTGGACTATCTAGGTTAACGAACGTGCACTTGGACTATGTAGGTAACCTAGCGGGCACTTGGACTGTCTAGGTTACCTAGCTGGCACTTGGACTATCTAGGTTAAAGAACGGGCACTTGGACTATGTAGGTTAACTAGCGGACACTTCGACTATCTAGGTTAGCTAACGGGCAATTGGACAATCTAGGTTAACTAACGGGCACTTGGACTATGTAGGTTGCCTAGCAAGCACTTGGACTATGTAGGTTCCCTAGTGGGCTCTTGGACTATGTAGGTTCCCTATCGGGTACTTGGACTGTCTAGGTTAACTAGGGGGCAATTGGACTGTCTAGGTTACCTAGTGGGCACTTGGACTATGTACGTTCACTAGCGGGCACTTGGGTTATCTACGTTACCTAGCGGGCACTTGGACAATGTAAGTTAACGAACGGGCACTTGGACTATGTAGGTTAACTAGCGGACACTTGGACTATCTAGGATAACTAACGGGCAATTGGACTATCAAGGTTACCTAACGGGCACTTGGACTATCTAGGTTACCTAGCAGGCACTTTGACTATCTAGGTTAACTAACGGGCACGTGGACTATGTAGGTTGCCTAGCGAGCACCTGGACTATGTAGGTTCCCTAGTGGGCGCTTGGACTATGTAGATTCCCTCGCGGTACTTGGACTGTCTAGGTTAACTAGCGGGCAATTGGACTGTCTAGGTTACCTAGTGGGCACTTGGACTATGTAGTTTACCTAGCAGGCACTTGGACTATGTACGTTCCCTAGCGGGCACTTGGGCTATCAACGTTACCTAGCGGGCACTTGGACTATGTAGGTTAACGAATGGGCACTTGGACTATGTAGGTAACCTAGTGGTCACTTGGACTGTCTAGGTTACCTAGCGGGCACTTGGACTATGTAGGTTAACTAGCGGGCACTTGGACTATCTAGGTTAACTAGCGGGCACTTGGACTATCTAGGTTAACTAGTGGGCCCTTGCACTATGTAGGTTAACTAGCGGGCCCAAGGATTATGTAGGTTTACTAGGGGGCACTTGGACTATCTAGGTTCACTTGCGGGCACTTGGACTATGTAGTTTCCCTAGCGGACATTTGGACTATTTAGGTTACCTAGCGGGCACTTGGACTATGTAGGTTATCTAGCGGGCACTTGGACTATCTAGGTTACCTAGCAGGCACTTTGACTATCTAGGTTAACTAACGGGCATTTGGACTATGTAGGGCAACTAGCGGGCACTTGGACTGTCTAGGTTACCTAACGGGCACTTGGATTATCTAGGTTACCTAGCAGGCACTATGACTATCTAGGTTAACTAACGGGCATTTGGACTATGTAGGGCAACTAGCGGGCACTTGGACTGTCTAGGTTACCTAACGGGCACTTGGATTATCTAGGTTAACGAACGGGCACTTGGACTATGTAGGTTACCTAGCCACCACTTGGACTATCTAGGTTAGCTAACAGGCACTTGGACTATCTAGGTTCCCTAGCGGGCACTTGTACTATCTAGGTTACCTAGCTGGCACTTGGACTATGTAGGTCATGTAGCGGGCCCTTGGACTATCTAGGTTAGCTAACGGGCACTTGGACTATGTATGTTCCAGAGTGGGCACTTGGATTATGTAGGTTGCCTAGTGGACATTTAGACTATGTAGGTTTCCTTGCGGGCATTTGGACTATGTAGGTTACCAGCGGGCACTTGGACAATCTAGGTTAACGAACGTGCACTTGGACTATGTAGGTAACCTAGCGGGCACTTGGACTGTCTAGGTTACATAGCGGGCACTTGGACATTCTAGGTTAACGAACGGGCACTTGGACTATGTAGGTTGCCTAGCGAGCACTTGGAGTATGTAGGTTCCCTAGCGGGCAATTGGACTATGTAGGTTCCCTATCGGGTACTTGGACTGTCTAGGTTAACTAGGGCGCAATTGGAGTGTCTAGGTTAACTAGCGGACACTTGGACTATCTAGGATAGCTAACTGGCAATTGGACTATCAAGGTTACCTAACGGGCACTTGGACTATCTAGGTTACCTAGCAGGCACTTTGACTATCTAGGTTAACTAACGGACACGTGGACTATGTAGGTTGCCTAGCGAGCACCTGGACTATGTAGGTTCCCTAGCGGGCGCTTGGACTGTGTAGATTCCCTAGCGGTACTTGGACTGTCTAGGTTAACTAGCGGGCAATTGGACTGTCTAGGTTACCTAGTGGGCACTTGGACTATGTAGTTTACCTAGCAGGCACTTGGACTATGTAGGTTTACTAGCAGGCACTTAGACTAACTAGGTTACCTAGCGGGCACTTGGACTATGTACGTTCCCTAGCGGGCACTTGGGTTATCAACGTTACCTAGCGGGCACTTGGACTATGTAGGTTAACGAATGGGCACTTGGACTATGTAGGTAACCTAGTGGTCACTTAGACTGTCTAGGTTACCTAGCTGGCACTTGGACTATGTAGGTTAACTAGCGGGCAGTTGGACTATCTAGGTTAACTAGCGGGCACTTGGACTATCCAGGTTAACTAGTGGGCCCTTCCACTATGTAGGTTAACTAGCGGGCCCATGGATTATGTAGGTTTACTAGGGGGCACTTGGACTATCTAGGTTAACTTGCGGGCACTTGGACTATGTAGTTTCCCTAGCGGACATTTGGACTATTTAGGTTATCTAGCGGGCACTTGGACTATGTAGGTTATCTAGCGGGCACTTGGACTATCTAGGTTACCTAGCAGGCACTTTGACTATCTAGGTTAACTAACGGGCATTTGGACTATGTAGGGCAACTAGCGGGCACTTGGACTGTCTAGGTTACCTAACGGGCACTTGGATTATCTAGGTTACCTAGCAGGCACTATGACTATCTAGGTTAACTAACGGGCATTTGGACTATGTAGGGCAACTAGCGGGCACTTGGACTGTCTAGGTTACCTAACGGGCACTTGGATTATCTAGGTTAACGAACGGGCACTTGGACTATGTAGGTTACCTAGCCACCACTTGGACTATCTAGGTTAGCTAACAGGCACTTGGACTATCTAGGTTCCCTAGCGGGCACTTGCACTATCTAGGTTACCTAGCTGGCACTTGGACTATGTAGGTCAACTAGCGGGCCCTTGGACTATCTAGGTTAGCTAACGGGCACTTGGACTATGTATGTTCCAGAGTGGGCACTTGGAGTATGTAGGTTGCCTAGCGGACATTTAGACTATGTAGGTTTCCTTGCGGGCATTTGGATTATGTAGGTTACCAGCGGGCACTTGGACTATGTAGGTTACCTAGCAGGCACTTTGACTATCTAGGTTAACTAAGGGCACTTGGACTATGTAGGGTAACTAGCGGGCACTTGGACTGTCTAGGTTACCTAACGGGCACTTGGATTATCTAGGTTAACGAACGGGCACTTGGACTATGTAGGTTACCTAGCCACCACTTGGACTATCTAGGTTCCCTAGCGGGCACTTGTACTATCTAGATTACCTAGCTGGCACTTGGACTATGTAGGTCAACTAGCGGGCCCTTGGACTATCTAGGTTAGCTAACGGGCACTTGGACTATGTATGTTCCAGAGCGGGCACTTGGATTATGTAGGTTGCCTAGCGGACATTTAGACTATGTAGGTTTCCTTGCGGGCATTTGGACTATGTAGGTTACCTAGCAGGCACTTGGACTATGTAGGTTCCCTAACGGGCACTTGGACTATGTAGGTTCCCTAGCGGTCACGTGGACTATGTAGGCTCCCTAGAAGGCACTTGGACTATGTAGGTTAACTAGCGGGCACTTGGACTATGTAGGTTACCCAATGGGCACTTGGACTATCTAGGTTAACGAACGGACACTTGGACTATGTAGGATAGCTATCAGGCACTTGGACTATCTAGGTTACCTAGCGGACACGTGGACGATTTAGGTTAACGAGCGGGCACTTGGACTATCTACGTTAACTAGCAGGCCCTTGGACTATCTAGGTTTACTAGCGGGCACTTGGACTATCTAGGTTAACTAACGGGCACTTGGACTATGTAGTTTCCCTAGAGGGCATTTGGATTATTTAGGTTACCTAGTGGGCACTTGGACTATGTAGGTTATCTAGCGGGCACTTGGACTACGTAGGTTAACTAGAAGGCACTTGGACTATCAAGGTTACCTAACGGGCCCTTGGACTATGTAGGTTACCAGGGGGCACTTGGACTATCTAGGTTAACGAACGTGCACTTGGACTATGTAGGTAACCTAGCGGGCACTTGGACTGTCTAGGTTACCTAGCGGGCACTTGGACTATCTAGGTTAACGAACGGGCACTTGGACTATGTAGGTTAACTAGCGGACACTTCGACTATCTAGGTTAGCTAACGGGCAATTGGACAATCTAGGTTAACTAACGGGCACTTGGACTATGTAGGTTGCCTAGCGAGCACTTGGACTATGTAGGTTCCCTAGTGGGCACTTGGACTATGTAGGTTCCCTATCGGGTACTTGGACTGTCTAGGTTAACTAGGGGGCAATTGGACTGTCTAGGTTACCTAGTGGGCACTTGGACTATGTACATTCCCTAGCGGGCACTTGGGTTATCTACGTTACCTAGCGCGCACTTGGACAATGTAAGTTAACGAACGGGCACTTGGACTATGTAGGTTAACGAACGGGCACTTGGACTATGTAGGTAACCTAGTGGTCACTTGGACTATGTAGGTTATCTAGCGGACACTTGGACTATCTAGGTTACCTAGCAGGCACTTTGACTATCTAGGTTAACTAACGGGCACTTGGACTATGTAGGGTAACTAGCGGGCACTTGGACTGTCTAGGTTACCTAACGGGCACTTGGATTATCTAGGTTAACGAACGGGCCCTTGGACTATGTAGGTTACCTAGCCACCACTTGGACTATCGAGGTTAGCTAACAGGCACTTGGATTATCTAGTATCCCTAGCGGGCACTTGTACTATCTAGGTTATCTAGCTGGCACTTGGACTATGTAGGTCAACTAGCGGGCCCTTGGACTATCTAGGTTAGCTAACGGGCACTTGGACTATGTATGTTCCAGAGTGGGCACTTGTATTATGTAGGTTGCCTAGCGGACATTTAGACTATGTAGGTTTCCTTGTGGGCATTTGGACTATGTAGGTTACCTAGCGGGCACTTGGACTATGTAGGTTCCCTAGCGGTCACGTGGACTATGTAGGCTCCCTAGAAGGCACTTGGACTATGTAGGTTAACTAGCGGGCACTTGGACTAACCAGGTTACCAGGCGGGCACATGGACTATGTAGGTAACCCAATGGGCACTTGGACTATCTAGGTTAACGAACGGACACTTGGACTATGTAGGTTAGGTATCAGGCACTTGGACTATCTAGGTTACCTAGCAGGCACTTGGACTATGTAGGTTACCTAGCGGACACTTGGACGATTTAGGTTAACTAGCGGGCACTTGGATTATCTAGGTTAACTAGCAGGCCCTTGGACTATCTAGGTTTACTAGCGGGCACTTGGACTATCTAGGTTAACTAGTGGGCACTTGGACTATGTAGGTTAACTAGCGGTCACTTGAACTCTCTAGGTTACCTAGCGGACACTTGGACTATGTACCTTCCCTAGCGGGCACTTGGACTATCTAGGTTACCTAGCAGGCACTTGGATTATGAAGGATCCCTAGCTGGCAATTGGACTATCAAGGTTACCTAGCTGGCACTTGGACTATGTAGGTTAAGTAGCGGACACTTGCACGATCTAGGTTAACTAGCGGGCCCTTGCACTATGTAGGTTAACTAGCGGGCCCATGGATTATGTAGGTTTACTAGGGGGCACTTGGGACATCTAGGTTAACTAGCGGGCACTTGGACTATGTAGTTTCCCTAGCGGGCATTTGGACTATTTAGGTTTCCTAGCGGGCACTTGGACTATGTAGGTTACCTAGCAGGCACTTTGACTATCTAGGTTAACTAACGGGCACTTGGACTATGTAGGGTAACTAGCGGGCACTTGGACTGTCTAGGTTACCTAACGGGCACTTGGATTATCTAGGTTAACGAACGGGCACTTGGACTATGTAGGTTACCTAGCCACCACTTGGACTATCTAGGTTCCCTAGCGGGCACATGTACTATCTAGGTTACCTAGCTGGCACTTGGACTATGTAGGTCAACTAGCGGGCATTTGGACTATGTAGGTTCCCTAGCGGGCACTTGGACTATGTAGGTTCCCTAACGGGCACTTGGACTATGTAGGTTCCCTAGGGGTCACGTGGACTATGTAGGCTCCTTAGAAGGCACTTGGACTATGTAGGTTAACTAGCGGGCACTTGGACTATGCAGGTTACCCAATGGGCACTTGGACTATCTAGGTTAACGAACGGACACTTGGACTATGTAGGTTAGCTATCAGGCACTTGGACTATCTAGGTTACCTAGCGGACACTTGGACGATTTAGGATAACTAGCGGGCACTTGGACTATCTAGGTTAACTAGCAGGCCCTCGGACTATCTAGGTTTACTAGCGGGCACTTGGACTATCAAGGTTAACTAACGGGCACTTGGACTATGTAGTTTCCCTAGAGGGCATTTGGATTATTTAGGTTACCTAGTGGGCACTTGGACTATGTAGGTTATCTAGCGGGCACTTGGACTACGTAGGTTAACTAGAAGGCACTTGGACTATCAAGGTTACCTAGCGGGCCCTTGGACTATGTAGGTTACCAGCGGGCACTTGGACTATCTAGGTTAACGAACGTGCACTTGGACTATGTAGGTAACCTAGCGGGCACTTGGACTGTCTAGGTTAACGAACGGGCACTTGGACTATGTAGTTTAACTAGGGGACACTTCGACTATCCAGGTTAGCTAACGGGCAATTGGACAATCTAGGTTAACTAACGGGCAATTGGACAATCTAGGTTAACTAACGGGCACTTGGACTATGTAGGTTGCCTAGCGAGCACTTGGACTATTAGGTTCCCTAGTGGGCTCTTGGACTATGTAGGTTCCCTATCGGGTACTTGGACTGTCTAGGTTAACTAGGGGGCAATTGGACTGTCTAGGTTACCTAGTGGGCACTTGGACTATGTACGTTCCCTAGCGGGCACTTGGGTTATCTACGTTACCTAGCGGGCACTTGGACAATGTAAGTTAACGAACGGGCACTTGGACTATGTAGGTTAACTAGCGGACACTTGGACTATCTAGGATAACTAACGGGCAATTGGACTATCAAGGTTACCTAACGGGCACTTGGACTATCTAGGTTAACTAACGGGCACGTGGACTATGTAGGTTGCCTAGCGAGCACCTGGACTATGTAGGTTCCCTAGTGGGCGCTTGGACTATGTAGATTCCCTCGCGGTACTTGGACTGTCTAGGTTAACTAGCGGGCAATTGGACTGTCTAGGTTACCTAGTGGGCACTTGGACTATGCAGTTTACCTAGCAGGCACTTGGACTATGTAGGTTTACTAGCAGGCACTTAGACTAACTAGGTTACCTAGCGGGCACTTGGACTATGTACGTTCCCTAGCGGGCACTTGGGCTATCAACGTTACCTAGCGGGCACATGGACTATGTAGGTTAACGAATGGGCACTTGGACTATATAGGTAACCTAGTGGTCTCTTGGACTGTCTAGGTTACCTAGCGGGCACTTGGACTATGTAGGTTAACTAGCGGGCACTTGGACTATCTAGGTTAACTAGCGGGTACTTGGACTATCTAGGTTAACTAGTGGGCCCTTGCACTATGTAGGTTAACTAGCGGTCCCAAGGATTATGTAGGTTTACTAGGGGGCACTTGGACTATCTAGGTTCACTTGCGGGCACTTGGACAATGTAGTTTCCCTAGCGGACATTTGGACTATCTAGGTTACCTAGCAGGCACTTTGACTATCTAGGTTAACTAACGGGCACGTGGACTATGTAGGTTGCCTAGCGAGCACCTGGACTATGTAGGTTCCCTAGTGGGCGCTTGGACTATGTAGATTCCCTCGCGGTACTTGGACTGTCTAGGTTAACTAGCGGGCAATTGGACTGTCTAGGTTACCTAGTGGGCACTTGGACTATGTAGTTTACCTAGCAGGCACTTGGACTATGTAGGTTTACTAGCAGGCACTTAGACTAACTAGGTTACCTAGCGGGCACTTGGACTATGTACGTTCCCTAGCGGGCACTTGGGCTATCAACGTTACCTAGCGGGCACTTGGACTATGTAGGTTAACGAATGGGCACTTGGACTATGTAGGTAACCTAGTGGTCACTTGGACTGTCTAGGTTACCTAGCGGGCACTTGGACTATGTAGGTTAACTAGCGGGCACTTGGACTATCTAGGTTAACTAGCGGGCACTTGGACTATCTAGGTTAACTAGTGGGCCCTTGCACTATGTAGGTTAACTAGCGGGCCCAAGGATTATGTAGGTTTACTAGGGGGCACTTGGACTATCTAGGTTCACTTGCGGGCACTTGTACTATCTAGGTTACCTAGCTGGCACTTGGACTATGTAGGTCAAGTAGCGGGCCCTTGGACTATCTAGGTTAGCTAACGGGCACTTGGACTATGTATGTTCCAGAGTGGGCACTTGGATTATGTAGGTTGCCTAGCGGACATTTAGACTATGTAGTTTTCCTTGCGGGCATTTGGACTATGTAGGTTACCAGCGGGCACTTGGACAATCTAGGTTAACGAACGTGCACTTGGACTATGTAGGTAACCTAGCGGGCACTTGGACTGTCTAGGTTACCTAGCGGGCACTTGGACATTCTAGGTTAACGAACGGGCACTTGGACTATGTAGGTTGCCTAGCGAGCACTTGGAGTATGTAGGTTCCCTAGCGGGCAATTGGACTATGTAGGTTCCCTATCGGGTACTTGGACTGTCTAGGTTAACTAGGGGGCAATTGGAGTGTCTAGGTTACCTAGTGGGCACTTGGACTATGTACGTTCCCTAGCGGGCACTTGGGTTATCTACGTTACCTAGCGCGCACTTGGACAATGTAAGTTAACGAACGGGCACTTGGACTATGTAGGTTAACTAGCGGACACTTGGACTATCTAGGATAGCTAACTGGCAATTGGACTATCAAGGTTACCTAACGGGCACTTGGACTATCTAGGTTACCTAGCAGGCACTTTGACTATCTAGGTTAACTAACGGACACGTGGACTATGTAGGTTGCCTAGCGAGCACCTGGACTATGTAGGTTCCCTAGCGGGCGCTTGGACTGTGTAGATTCCCTCGCGGTACTTGGACTGTCTAGGTTAACTAGCGGGCAATTGGACTGTCTAGGTTACCTAGTGGGCACTTGGACTATGTAGTTTACCTAGCAGGCACTTGGACTATGTAGGTTTACTAGCAGGCACTTAGACGAACTAGGTTACCTAGCGGGCACTTGGACTATGTACGTTCCCTAGCGGGCACTTGGGTTATCAACGTTACCTAGCGGGCACTTGGACTATGTAGGTTAACGAATGGGCACTTGGACTATGTAGGTAACCTAGTGGTCACTTAGACTGTCTAGGTTACCTAGCTGGCACTTGGACTATGTAGGTTAACTAGCGGGCAGTTGGACTATCTAGGTTAACTAGCGGGCACTTGGACTATCCAGGTTAACTAGTGGGCCCTTCCACTATGTAGGTTAACTAGCGGGCCCATGGATTATGTAGGTTTACTAGGGGGCACTTGGACTATCTAGGTTAACTTGCGGGCACTTGGACTATGTAGTTTCCCTAGCGGACATTTGGACTATTTAGGTTACCTAGCGGGCACTTGGACTATGTAGGTTATCTAGCAGGCACTTGGACTATCTAGGTTACCTAGCAGGCACTTTGACTATCTAGGTTAACTAACGGGCATTTGGACTATGTAGGGCAACTAGTGGGCACTTGGACTAACCAGGTTACCAGGCGGGCACATGGACTATGTAGGTTACCCAATGGGCACTTGGACTATCTAGGTTAACGAACGGACACTTGGACTATGTAGGTTAGGTATCAGGCACTTGGACTATCTAGGTTACCTAGCAGGCACTTGGACTATGTAGGTTACCTAGCGGACACTTGGACGATTTAGGTTAACTAGCGGGCACATGGACTATCTAGGTTAACTAGCAGGCCCTTGGACTATCTAGGTTTACTAGCGGGCACTTGGACTATCTAGGTTAACTAGCGGGCACTTGGACTATGTAGGTTAACTAGCGGTCACTTGAACTCTCTAGGTTACCTAGCAGACACTTGGACTATGTACCTTCCCTAGCGGGCACTTGGACTATCTAGGTTACCTAGCAGGCACTTGGATTATGAAGGATCCCTAGCGGGCAATTGGACTATCTAGGTTACCTAGCTGGCACTTGGACTATGTAGGTTAAGTAGCGGACACTTGCACGATCTAGGTTAACTAGCGGGCCCTTGCACTATGTAGGTTAACTAGCGGGCCCATGGATTATGTAGGTTTACTAGGGGGCACTTGGGACATCTAGGTTAACTAGCGGGCACTTGGACTATGTAGTTTCCCTAGCGTGCATTTGGACTATTTAGGTTGCCTAGCGGGCACTTGGACTATGTAGGTTACCTAGCAGGCACTTTGACTATCTAGGTTAACTAACGGGCACTTGGACTATGTAGGGTAACTAGCGGGCACTTGGACTGTCTAGGTTACCTAACGGGCACTTGGATTATCTAGGTTAACGAACGGGCACTTGGACTATGTAGGTTACCTAGCCACCACTTGGAATATCTAGGTTCCCTAGCGGCACTTGTACTATCTAGGTTACCTAGCTGGCACTTGGACTATGTAGGTCAACTAGCGGGCCCTTGGACTATCTAGGTTAGCTAACGGGCATTTGGATTATGTAGGTTGCCTAGCGGACATTTAGACTATGTAGGTTTCCTTGCGGGCATTTGGACTATGTAGGTTCCCTAGCAGGCACTTGGACTATGTAGGTTCCCTAACGGGCACTTGGACTATGTAGGTTCCCTAGGGGTCACGTGGACTATGTAGGCTCCCTAGAAGGCACTTGGACTATGTACGTTAACTAGCGGGCACTTGGACTATGTAGGTTACCCAATGGGCACTTGGACTATCTAGGTTAACGAACGGACACTTGGACTATGTAGGTTAGCTATCAGGCACTTGGACTATCTATGTTACCTAGCGGACACTTGGACGATTTAGGATAACTAGCGGGCACTTGGACTATCTAGGTTAACTAGCAGGCCCTCGGACTATCTAGGTTTACTAGCGGGCACTTGGACTATCAAGGTTAACTAACGGGCACTTGGACTATGTAGTTTCCCTAGCGGGCATTTGGATTATTTAGGTTACCTAGTGGGCACTTGGACTATGTAGGTTATCTAGCGGGCACTTGGACTACGTAGGTTAACTAGAAGGCACTTGGACTATCAAGGTTACCTAGCGGGCCCTTGGACTATGTAGGTTACCAGCGGGCACTTGGACTATCTAGGTTAACGAACGTGCACTTGGACTATGTAGGTAACCTAGCGGGCACTTGGACTGTCTAGGTTACCTAGCTGGCACTTGGACTATCTAGGTTAAAGAACGGGCACTTGGACTATGTAGGTTAACTAGCGGACACTTCGACTATCTAGGTTAGCTAACGGGCAATTGGACAATCTAGGTTAACTAACGGGCACTTGGACTATGTAGGTTGCCTAGCAAGCACTTGGACTATGTAGGTTCCCTAGTGGGCTCTTGGACTATGTAGGTTCCCTATCGGGTACTTGGACTGTCTAGGTTAACTAGGGGGCAATTGGACTGTCTAGGTTACCTAGTGGGCACTTGGACTATGTACGTTCACTAGCGGGCACTTGGGTTATCTACGTTACCTAGCGGGCACTTGGACAATGTAAGTTAACGAACGGGCACTTGGACTATGTAGGTTAACTAGCGGACACTTGGACTATCTAGGATAACTAACGGGCAATTGGACTATCAAGGTTACCTAACGGGCACTTGGACTATCTAGGTTACCTAGCAGGCACTTTGACTATCTAGGTTAACTAACGGGCACGTGGACTATGTAGGTTGCCTAGCGAGCACCTGGACTATGTAGGTTCCCTAGTGGGCGCTTGGACTATGTAGATTCCCTCGCGGTACTTGGACTGTCTAGGTTAACTAGCAGGCACTTTGACTATCTAGGTTAACTAACGGACACGTGGACTATGTAGGTTGCCTAGCGAGCACCTGGACTATGTAGGTTCCCTAGCGGGCGCTTGGACTGTGTAGATTCCCTCGCGGTACTTGGACTGTCTAGGTTAACTAGCGGGCAATTGGACTGTCTAGGTTACCTAGTGGGCACTTGGACTATGTAGTTTACCTAGCAGGCACTTGGACTATGTAGGTTTACTAGCAGGCACTTAGACGAACTAGGTTACCTAGCGGGCACTTGGACTATGTACGTTCCCTAGCGGGCACTTGGGTTATCAACGTTACCTAGCGGGCACTTGGACTATGTAGGTTAACGAATGGGCACTTGGACTATGTAGGTAACCTAGTGGTCACTTAGACTGTCTAGGTTACCTAGCTGGCACTTGGACTATGTAGGTTAACTAGCGGGCAGTTGGACTATCTAGGTTAACTAGCGGGCACTTGGACTATCCAGGTTAACTAGTGGGCCCTTCCACTATGTAGGTTAACTAGCGGGCCCATGGATTATGTAGGTTTACTAGGGGGCACTTGGACTATCTAGGTTAACTTGCGGGCACTTGGACTATGTAGTTTCCCTAGCGGACATTTGGACTATTTAGGTTACCTAGCGGGCACTTGGACTATGTAGGTTATCTAGCAGGCACTTGGACTATCTAGGTTACCTAGCAGGCACTTTGACTATCTAGGTTAACTAACGGGCATTTGGACTATGTAGGGCAACTAGTGGGCACTTGGACTAACCAGGTTACCAGGCGGGCACATGGACTATGTAGGTTACCCAATGGGCACTTGGACTATCTAGGTTAACGAACGGACACTTGGACTATGTAGGTTAGGTATCAGGCACTTGGACTATCTAGGTTACCTAGCAGGCACTTGGACTATGTAGGTTACCTAGCGGACACTTGGACGATTTAGGTTAACTAGCGGGCACATGGACTATCTAGGTTAACTAGCAGGCCCTTGGACTATCTAGGTTTACTAGCGGGCACTTGGACTATCTAGGTTAACTAGCGGGCACTTGGACTATGTAGGTTAACTAGCGGTCACTTGAACTCTCTAGGTTACCTAGCAGACACTTGGACTATGTACCTTCCCTAGCGGGCACTTGGACTATCTAGGTTACCTAGCAGGCACTTGGATTATGAAGGATCCCTAGCGGGCAATTGGACTATCTAGGTTACCTAGCTGGCACTTGGACTATGTAGGTTAAGTAGCGGACACTTGCACGATCTAGGTTAACTAGCGGGCCCTTGCACTATGTAGGTTAACTAGCGGGCCCATGGATTATGTAGGTTTACTAGGGGGCACTTGGGACATCTAGGTTAACTAGCGGGCACTTGGACTATGTAGTTTCCCTAGCGTGCATTTGGACTATTTAGGTTGCCTAGCGGGCACTTGGACTATGTAGGTTACCTAGCAGGCACTTTGACTATCTAGGTTAACTAACGGGCACTTGGACTATGTAGGGTAACTAGCGGGCACTTGGACTGTCTAGGTTACCTAACGGGCACTTGGATTATCTAGGTTAACGAACGGGCACTTGGACTATGTAGGTTACCTAGCCACCACTTGGAATATCTAGGTTCCCTAGCGGCACTTGTACTATCTAGGTTACCTAGCTGGCACTTGGACTATGTAGGTCAACTAGCGGGCCCTTGGACTATCTAGGTTAGCTAACGGGCATTTGGATTATGTAGGTTGCCTAGCGGACATTTAGACTATGTAGGTTTCCTTGCGGGCATTTGGACTATGTAGGTTCCCTAGCAGGCACTTGGACTATGTAGGTTCCCTAACGGGCACTTGGACTATGTAGGTTCCCTAGGGGTCACGTGGACTATGTAGGCTCCCTAGAAGGCACTTGGACTATGTACGTTAACTAGCGGGCACTTGGACTATGTAGGTTACCCAATGGGCACTTGGACTATCTAGGTTAACGAACGGACACTTGGACTATGTAGGTTAGCTATCAGGCACTTGGACTATCTATGTTACCTAGCGGACACTTGGACGATTTAGGATAACTAGCGGGCACTTGGACTATCTAGGTTAACTAGCAGGCCCTCGGACTATCTAGGTTTACTAGCGGGCACTTGGACTATCAAGGTTAACTAACGGGCACTTGGACTATGTAGTTTCCCTAGCGGGCATTTGGATTATTTAGGTTACCTAGTGGGCACTTGGACTATGTAGGTTATCTAGCGGGCACTTGGACTACGTAGGTTAACTAGAAGGCACTTGGACTATCAAGGTTACCTAGCGGGCCCTTGGACTATGTAGGTTACCAGCGGGCACTTGGACTATCTAGGTTAACGAACGTGCACTTGGACTATGTAGGTAACCTAGCGGGCACTTGGACTGTCTAGGTTACCTAGCTGGCACTTGGACTATCTAGGTTAAAGAACGGGCACTTGGACTATGTAGGTTAACTAGCGGACACTTCGACTATCTAGGTTAGCTAACGGGCAATTGGACAATCTAGGTTAACTAACGGGCACTTGGACTATGTAGGTTGCCTAGCAAGCACTTGGACTATGTAGGTTCCCTAGTGGGCTCTTGGACTATGTAGGTTCCCTATCGGGTACTTGGACTGTCTAGGTTAACTAGGGGGCAATTGGACTGTCTAGGTTACCTAGTGGGCACTTGGACTATGTACGTTCACTAGCGGGCACTTGGGTTATCTACGTTACCTAGCGGGCACTTGGACAATGTAAGTTAACGAACGGGCACTTGGACTATGTAGGTTAACTAGCGGACACTTGGACTATCTAGGATAACTAACGGGCAATTGGACTATCAAGGTTACCTAACGGGCACTTGGACTATCTAGGTTACCTAGCAGGCACTTTGACTATCTAGGTTAACTAACGGGCACGTGGACTATGTAGGTTGCCTAGCGAGCACCTGGACTATGTAGGTTCCCTAGTGGGCGCTTGGACTATGTAGATTCCCTCGCGGTACTTGGACTGTCTAGGTTAACTAGCGGGCAATTGGACTGTCTAGGTTACCTAGTGGGCACTTGGACTATGTAGTTTACCTAGCAGGCACTTGGACTATGTACGTTCCCTAGCGGGCACTTGGGCTATCAACGTTACCTAGCGGGCACTTGGACTATGTAGGTTAACGAATGGGCACTTGGACTATGTAGGTAACCTAGTGGTCACTTGGACTGTCTAGGTTACCTAGCGGGCACTTGGACTATGTAGGTTAACTAGCGGGCACTTGGACTATCTAGGTTAACTAGCGGGCACTTGGACTATCTAGGTTAACTAGTGGGCCCTTGCACTATGTAGGTTAACTAGCGGGCCCAAGGATTATGTAGGTTTACTAGGGGGCACTTGGACTATCTAGGTTCACTTGCGGGCACTTGGACTATGTAGTTTCCCTAGCGGACATTTGGACTATTTAGGTTACCTAGCGGGCACTTGGACTATGTAGGTTATCTAGCGGGCACTTGGACTATCTAGGTTACCTAGCAGGCACTTTGACTATCTAGGTTAACTAACGGGCATTTGGACTATGTAGGGCAACTAGCGGGCACTTGGACTGTCTAGGTTACCTAACGGGCACTTGGATTATCTAGGTTACCTAGCAGGCACTATGACTATCTAGGTTAACTAACGGGCATTTGGACTATGTAGGGCAACTAGCGGGCACTTGGACTGTCTAGGTTACCTAACGGGCACTTGGATTATCTAGGTTAACGAACGGGCACTTGGACTATGTAGGTTACCTAGCCACCACTTGGACTATCTAGGTTAGCTAACAGGCACTTGGACTATCTAGGTTCCCTAGCGGGCACTTGTACTATCTAGGTTACCTAGCTGGCACTTGGACTATGTAGGTCATGTAGCGGGCCCTTGGACTATCTAGGTTAGCTAACGGGCACTTGGACTATGTATGTTCCAGAGTGGGCACTTGGATTATGTAGGTTGCCTAGTGGACATTTAGACTATGTAGGTTTCCTTGCGGGCATTTGGACTATGTAGGTTACCAGCGGGCACTTGGACAATCTAGGTTAACGAACGTGCACTTGGACTATGTAGGTAACCTAGCGGGCACTTGGACTGTCTAGGTTACATAGCGGGCACTTGGACATTCTAGGTTAACGAACGGGCACTTGGACTATGTAGGTTGCCTAGCGAGCACTTGGAGTATGTAGGTTCCCTAGCGGGCAATTGGACTATGTAGGTTCCCTATCGGGTACTTGGACTGTCTAGGTTAACTAGGGCGCAATTGGAGTGTCTAGGTTAACTAGCGGACACTTGGACTATCTAGGATAGCTAACTGGCAATTGGACTATCAAGGTTACCTAACGGGCACTTGGACTATCTAGGTTACCTAGCAGGCACTTTGACTATCTAGGTTAACTAACGGACACGTGGACTATGTAGGTTGCCTAGCGAGCACCTGGACTATGTAGGTTCCCTAGCGGGCGCTTGGACTGTGTAGATTCCCTAGCGGTACTTGGACTGTCTAGGTTAACTAGCGGGCAATTGGACTGTCTAGGTTACCTAGTGGGCACTTGGACTATGTAGTTTACCTAGCAGGCACTTGGACTATGTAGGTTTACTAGCAGGCACTTAGACTAACTAGGTTACCTAGCGGGCACTTGGACTATGTACGTTCCCTAGCGGGCACTTGGGTTATCAACGTTACCTAGCGGGCACTTGGACTATGTAGGTTAACGAATGGGCACTTGGACTATGTAGGTAACCTAGTGGTCACTTAGACTGTCTAGGTTACCTAGCTGGCACTTGGACTATGTAG
Source organism: Tenrec ecaudatus (assembly GCF_050624435.1). Taxonomy (NCBI): domain Eukaryota; kingdom Metazoa; phylum Chordata; class Mammalia; order Afrosoricida; family Tenrecidae; genus Tenrec; species Tenrec ecaudatus. Next base: position 1,296,203 of record NW_027457552.1, on the reverse strand, counting down.
GTTAACTAGCGGGCAGTTGGACTATCTAGGTTAACTAGCGGGCACTTGGACTATCCAGGTTAACTAGTGGGCCCTTCCACTATGTAGGTTAACTAGCGGGCCCATGGATTATGTAGGTTTACTAGGGGGCACTTGGACTATCTAGGTTAACTTGCGGGCACTTGGACTATGTAGTTTCCCTAGCGGACATTTGGACTATTTAGGTTATCTAGCGGGCACTTGGACTATGTAGGTTATCTAGCGGGCACTTGGACTATCTAGGTTACCTAGCAGGCACTTTGACTATCTAGGTTAACTAACGGGCATTTGGACTATGTAGGGCAACTAGCGGGCACTTGGACTGTCTAGGTTACCTAACGGGCACTTGGATTATCTAGGTTACCTAGCAGGCACTATGACTATCTAGGTTAACTAACGGGCATTTGGACTATGTAGGGCAACTAGCGGGCACTTGGACTGTCTAGGTTACCTAACGGGCACTTGGATTATCTAGGTTAACGAACGGGCACTTGGACTATGTAGGTTACCTAGCCACCACTTGGACTATCTAGGTTAGCTAACAGGCACTTGGACTATCTAGGTTCCCTAGCGGGCACTTGCACTATCTAGGTTACCTAGCTGGCACTTGGACTATGTAGGTCAACTAGCGGGCCCTTGGACTATCTAGGTTAGCTAACGGGCACTTGGACTATGTATGTTCCAGAGTGGGCACTTGGAGTATGTAGGTTGCCTAGCGGACATTTAGACTATGTAGGTTTCCTTGCGGGCATTTGGATTATGTAGGTTACCAGCGGGCACTTGGACTATGTAGGTTACCTAGCAGGCACTTTGACTATCTAGGTTAACTAAGGGCACTTGGACTATGTAGGGTAACTAGCGGGCACTTGGACTGTCTAGGTTACCTAACGGGCACTTGGATTATCTAGGTTAACGAACGGGCACTTGGACTATGTAGGTTACCTAGCCACCACTTGGACTATCTAGGTTCCCTAGCGGGCACTTGTACTATCTAGATTACCTAGCTGGCACTTGGACTATGTAGGTCAACTAGCGGGCCCTTGGACTATCTAGGTTAGCTAACGGGCACTTGGACTATGTATGTTCCAGAGCGGGCACTTGGATTATGTAGGTTGCCTAGCGGACATTTAGACTATGTAGGTTTCCTTGCGGGCATTTGGACTATGTAGGTTACCTAGCAGGCACTTGGACTATGTAGGTTCCCTAACGGGCACTTGGACTATGTAGGTTCCCTAGCGGTCACGTGGACTATGTAGGCTCCCTAGAAGGCACTTGGACTATGTAGGTTAACTAGCGGTCACTTGGACTATGTAGGTTACCCAATGGGCACTTGGACTATCTAGGTTAACGAACGGACACTTGGACTATGTAGGATAGCTATCAGGCACTTGGACTATCTAGGTTACCTAGCGGACACGTGGACGATTTAGGTTAACGAGCGGGCACTTGGACTATCTACGTTAACTAGCAGGCCCTTGGACTATCTAGGTTTACTAGCGGGCACTTGGACTATCTAGGTTAACTAACGGGCACTTGGACTATGTAGTTTCCCTAGAGGGCATTTGGATTATTTAGGTTACCTAGTGGGCACTTGGACTATGTAGGTTATCTAGCGGGCACTTGGACTACGTAGGTTAACTAGAAGGCACTTGGACTATCAAGGTTACCTAACGGGCCCTTGGACTATGTAGGTTACCAGGGGGCACTTGGACTATCTAGGTTAACGAACGTGCACTTGGACTATGTAGGTAACCTAGCGGGCACTTGGACTGTCTAGGTTACCTAGCGGGCACTTGGACTATCTAGGTTAACGAACGGGCACTTGGACTATGTAGGTTAACTAGCGGACACTTCGACTATCTAGGTTAGCTAACGGGCAATTGGACAATCTAGGTTAACTAACGGGCACTTGGACTATGTAGGTTGCCTAGCGAGCACTTGGACTATGTAGGTTCCCTAGTGGGCACTTGGACTATGTAGGTTCCCTATCGGGTACTTGGACTGTCTAGGTTAACTAGGGGGCAATTGGACTGTCTAGGTTACCTAGTGGGCACTTGGACTATGTACATTCCCTAGCGGGCACTTGGGTTATCTACGTTACCTAGCGCGCACTTGGACAATGTAAGTTAACGAACGGGCACTTGGACTATGTAGGTTAACGAACGGGCACTTGGACTATGTAGGTAACCTAGTGGTCACTTGGACTATGTAGGTTATCTAGCGGACACCTGGACTATCTAGGTTACCTAGCAGGCACTTTGACTATCTAGGTTAACTAACGGGCACTTGGACTATGTAGGGTAACTAGCGGGCACTTGGACTGTCTAGGTTACCTAACGGGCACTTGGATTATCTAGGTTAACGAACGGGCCCTTGGACTATGTAGGTTACCTAGCCACCACTTGGACTATCGAGGTTAGCTAACAGGCACTTGGACTATCTAGTTTCCCTAGCGGGCACTTGTACTATCTAGGTTATCTAGCTGGCACTTGGACTATGTAGGTCAACTAGCGGGCCCTTGGACTATCTAGGTTAGCTAACGGGCACTTGGACTATGTATGTTCCAGAGTGGGCACTTGTATTATGTAGGTTGCCTAGCGGACATTTAGACTATGTAGGTTTCCTTGTGGGCATTTGGACTATGTAGGTTACCTAGCGGGCACTTGGACTATGTAGGTTCCCTAGCGGTCACGTGGACTATGTAGGCTCCCTAGAAGGCACTTGGACTATGTAGGTTAACTAGCGGGCACTTGGACTAACCAGGTTACCAGGCGGGCACATGGACTATGTAGGTAACCCAATGGGCACTTGGACTATCTAGGTTAACGAACGGACACTTGGACTATGTAGGTTAGGTATCAGGCACTTGGACTATCTAGGTTACCTAGCAGGCACTTGGACTATGTAGGTTACCTAGCGGACACTTGGACGATTTAGGTTAACTAGCGGGCACTTGGATTATCTAGGTTAACTAGCAGGCCCTTGGACTATCTAGGTTTACTAGCGGGCACTTGGACTATCTAGGTTAACTAGCGGGCACTTGGACTATGTAGGTTAACTAGCGGTCACTTGAACTCTCTAGGTTACCTAGCGGACACTTGGACTATGTACCTTCCCTAGCGGGCACTTGGACTATCTAGGTTACCTAGCAGGCACTTGGATTATGAAGGATCCCTAGCTGGCAATTGGACTATCAAGGTTACCTAGCTGGCACTTGGACTATGTAGGTTAAGTAGCGGACACTTGCACGATCTAGGTTAACTAGCGGGCCCTTGCACTATGTAGGTTAACTAGCGGGCCCATGGATTATGTAGGTTTACTAGGGGGCACTTGGGACATCTAGGTTAACTAGCGGGCACTTGGACTATGTAGTTTCCCTAGCGGGCATTTGGACTATTTAGGTTTCCTAGCGGGCACTTGGACTATGTAGGTTACCTAGCAGGCACTTTGACTATCTAGGTTAACTAACGGGCACTTGGACTATGTAGGGTAACTAGCGGGCACTTGGACTGTCTAGGTTACCTAACGGGCACTTGGATTATCTAGGTTAACGAACGGGCACTTGGACTATGTAGGTTACCTAGCCACCACTTGGACTATCTAGGTTCCCTAGCGGGCACTTGTACTATCTAGGTTACCTAGCTGGCACTTGGACTATGTAGGTCAACTAGCGGGCATTTGGACTATGTAGGTTCCCTAGCGGGCACTTGGACTATGTAGGTTCCCTAACGGGCACTTGGACTATGTAGGTTCCCTAGGGGTCACGTGGACTATGTAGGCTCCCTAGAAGGCACTTGGACTATGTAGGTTAACTAGCGGGCACTTGGACTATGCAGGTTACCCAATGGGCACTTGGACTATCTAGGTTAACGAACGGACACTTGGACTATGTAGGTTAGCTATCAGGCACTTGGACTATCTAGGTTACCTAGCGGACACTTGGACGATTTAGGATAACTAGCGGGCACTTGGACTATCTAGGTTAACTAGCAGGCCCTCGGACTATCTAGGTTTACTAGCGGGCACTTGGACTATCAAGGTTAACTAACGGGCACTTGGACTATGTAGTTTCCCTAGAGGGCATTTGGATTATTTAGGTTACCTAGTGGGCACTTGGACTATGTAGGTTATCTAGCGGGCACTTGGACTACGTAGGTTAACTAGAAGGCACTTGGACTATCAAGGTTACCTAGCGGGCCCTTGGACTATGTAGGTTACCAGCGGGCACTTGGACTATCTAGGTTAACGAACGTGCACTTGGACTATGTAGGTAACCTAGCGGGCACTTGGACTGTCTAGGTTAACGAACGGGCACTTGGACTATGTAGTTTAACTAGGGGACACTTCGACTATCCAGGTTAGCTAACGGGCAATTGGACAATCTAGGTTAACTAACGGGCAATTGGACAATCTAGGTTAACTAACGGGCACTTGGACTATGTAGGTTGCCTAGCGAGCACTTGGACTATTAGGTTCCCTAGTGGGCTCTTGGACTATGTAGGTTCCCTATCGGGTACTTGGACTGTCTAGGTTAACTAGGGGGCAATTGGACTGTCTAGGTTACCTAGTGGGCACTTGGACTATGTACGTTCCCTAGCGGGCACTTGGGTTATCTACGTTACCTAGCGGGCACTTGGACAATGTAAGTTAACGAACGGGCACTTGGACTATGTAGGTTAACTAGCGGACACTTGGACTATCTAGGATAACTAACGGGCAATTGGACTATCAAGGTTACCTAACGGGCACTTGGACTATCTAGGTTAACTAACGGGCACGTGGACTATGTAGGTTGCCTAGCGAGCACCTGGACTATGTAGGTTCCCTAGTGGGCGCTTGGACTATGTAGATTCCCTCGCGGTACTTGGACTGTCTAGGTTAACTAGCGGGCAATTGGACTGTCTAGGTTACCTAGTGGGCACTTGGACTATGCAGTTTACCTAGCAGGCACTTGGACTATGTAGGTTTACTAGCAGGCACTTAGACTAACTAGGTTACCTAGCGGGCACTTGGACTATGTACGTTCCCTAGCGGGCACTTGGGCTATCAACGTTACCTAGCGGGCACATGGACTATGTAGGTTAACGAATGGGCACTTGGACTATATAGGTAACCTAGTGGTCTCTTGGACTGTCTAGGTTACCTAGCGGGCACTTGGACTATGTAGGTTAACTAGCGGGCACTTGGACTATCTAGGTTAACTAGCGGGTACTTGGACTATCTAGGTTAACTAGTGGGCCCTTGCACTATGTAGGTTAACTAGCGGGCCCAAGGATTATGTAGGTTTACTAGGGGGCACTTGGACTATCTAGGTTCACTTGCGGGCACTTGGACAATGTAGTTTCCCTAGCGGACATTTGGACTATCTAGGTTACCTAGCAGGCACTTTGACTATCTAGGTTAACTAACGGGCACGTGGACTATGTAGGTTGCCTAGCGAGCACCTGGACTATGTAGGTTCCCTAGTGGGCGCTTGGACTATGTAGATTCCCTCGCGGTACTTGGACTGTCTAGGTTAACTAGCGGGCAATTGGACTGTCTAGGTTACCTAGTGGGCACTTGGACTATGTAGTTTACCTAGCAGGCACTTGGACTATGTAGGTTTACTAGCAGGCACTTAGACTAACTAGGTTACCTAGCGGGCACTTGGACTATGTACGTTCCCTAGCGGGCACTTGGGCTATCAACGTTACCTAGCGGGCACTTGGACTATGTAGGTTAACGAATGGGCACTTGGACTATGTAGGTAACCTAGTGGTCACTTGGACTGTCTAGGTTACCTAGCGGGCACTTGGACTATGTAGGTTAACTAGCGGGCACTTGGACTATCTAGGTTAACTAGCGGGCACTTGGACTATCTAGGTTAACTAGTGGGCCCTTGCACTATGTAGGTTAACTAGCGGGCCCAAGGATTATGTAGGTTTACTAGGGGGCACTTGGACTATCTAGGTTCACTTGCGGGCACTTGGACTATGTAGTTTCCCTAGCGGACATTTGGACTATTTAGGTTACCTAGCGGGCACTTGGACTATGTAGGTTATCTAGCGGGCACTTGGACTATCTAGGTTACCTAGCAGGCACTTTGACTATCTAGGTTAACTAACGGGCATTTGGACTATGTAGGGCAACTAGCGGGCACTTGGACTGTCTAGGTTACCTAACGGGCACTTGGATTATCTAGGTTACCTAGCAGGCACTATGACTATCTAGGTTAACTAACGGGCATTTGGACTATGTAGGGCAACTAGCGGGCACTTGGACTGTCTAGGTTACCTAACGGGCACTTGGATTATCTAGGTTAACGAACGGGCACTTGGACTATGTAGGTTACCTAGCCACCACTTGGACTATCTAGGTTAGCTAACAGGCACTTGGACTATCTAGGTTCCCTAGCGGGCACTTGTACTATCTAGGTTACCTAGCTGGCACTTGGACTATGTAGGTCATGTAGCGGGCCCTTGGACTATCTAGGTTAGCTAACGGGCACTTGGACTATGTATGTTCCAGAGTGGGCACTTGGATTATGTAGGTTGCCTAGTGGACATTTAGACTATGTAGGTTTCCTTGCGGGCATTTGGACTATGTAGGTTACCAGCGGGCACTTGGACAATCTAGGTTAACGAACGTGCACTTGGACTATGTAGGTAACCTAGCGGGCACTTGGACTGTCTAGGTTACATAGCGGGCACTTGGACATTCTAGGTTAACGAACGGGCACTTGGACTATGTAGGTTGCCTAGCGAGCACTTGGAGTATGTAGGTTCCCTAGCGGGCAATTGGACTATGTAGGTTCCCTATCGGGTACTTGGACTGTCTAGGTTAACTAGGGCGCAATTGGAGTGTCTAGGTTAACTAGCGGACACTTGGACTATCTAGGATAGCTAACTGGCAATTGGACTATCAAGGTTACCTAACGGGCACTTGGACTATCTAGGTTACCTAGCAGGCACTTTGACTATCTAGGTTAACTAACGGACACGTGGACTATGTAGGTTGCCTAGCGAGCACCTGGACTATGTAGGTTCCCTAGCGGGCGCTTGGACTGTGTAGATTCCCTAGCGGTACTTGGACTGTCTAGGTTAACTAGCGGGCAATTGGACTGTCTAGGTTACCTAGTGGGCACTTGGACTATGTAGTTTACCTAGCAGGCACTTGGACTATGTAGGTTTACTAGCAGGCACTTAGACTAACTAGGTTACCTAGCGGGCACTTTGACTATGTACGTTCCCTAGCGGGCACTTGGGTTATCAACGTTACCTAGCGGGCACTTGGACTATGTAGGTTAACGAATGGGCACTTGGACTATGTAGGTAACCTAGTGGTCACTTAGACTGTCTAGGTTACCTAGCTGGCACTTGGACTATGTAGGTTAACTAGCGGGCAGTTGGACTATCTAGGTTAACTAGCGGGCACTTGGACTATCCAGGTTAACTAGTGGGCCCTTCCACTATGTAGGTTAACTAGCGGGCCCATGGATTATGTAGGTTTACTAGGGGGCACTTGGACTATCTAGGTTAACTTGCGGGCACTTGGACTATGTAGTTTCCCTAGCGGACATTTGGACTATTTAGGTTATCTAGCGGGCACTTGGACTATGTAGGTTATCTAGCGGGCACTTGGACTATCTAGGTTACCTAGCAGGCACTTTGACTATCTAGGTTAACTAACGGGCATTTGGACTATGTAGGGCAACTAGCGGGCACTTGGACTGTCTAGGTTACCTAACGGGCACTTGGATTATCTAGGTTACCTAGCAGGCACTATGACTATCTAGGTTAACTAACGGGCATTTGGACTATGTAGGGCAACTAGCGGGCACTTGGACTGTCTAGGTTACCTAACGGGCACTTGGATTATCTAGGTTAACGAACGGGCACTTGGACTATGTAGGTTACCTAGCCACCACTTGGACTATCTAGGTTAGCTAACAGGCACTTGGACTATCTAGGTTCCCTAGCGGGCACTTGCACTATCTAGGTTACCTAGCTGGCACTTGGACTATGTAGGTCAACTAGCGGGCCCTTGGACTATCTAGGTTAGCTAACGGGCACTTGGACTATGTATGTTCCAGAGTGGGCACTTGGAGTATGTAGGTTGCCTAGCGGACATTTAGACTATGTAGGTTTCCTTGCGGGCATTTGGATTATGTAGGTTACCAGCGGGCACTTGGACTATGTAGGTTACCTAGCAGGCACTTTGACTATCTAGGTTAACTAAGGGCACTTGGACTATGTAGGGTAACTAGCGGGCACTTGGACTGTCTAGGTTACCTAACGGGCACTTCGATTATCTAGGTTAACGAACGGGCACTTGGACTATGTAGGTTACCTAGCCACCACTTGGACTATCTAGGTTCCCTAGCGGGCACTTGTACTATCTAGATTACCTAGCTGGCACTTGGACTATGTAGGTCAACTAGCGGGCCCTTGGACTATCTAGGTTAGCTAACGGGCACTTGGACTATGTATGTTCCAGAGCGGGCACTTGGATTATGTAGGTTGCCTAGCGGACATTTAGACTATGTAGGTTTCCTTGCGGGCATTTGGACTATGTAGGTTACCTAGCAGGCACTTGGACTATGTAGGTTCCCTAACGGGCACTTGGACTATGTAGGTTCCCTAGCGGTCACGTGGACTATGTAGGCTCCCTAGAAGGCACTTGGACTATGTAGGTTAACTAGCGGGCACTTGGACTATGTAGGTTACCCAATGGGCACTTGGACTATCTAGGTTAACGAACGGACACTTGGACTATGTAGGATAGCTATCAGGCACTTGGACTATCTAGGTTACCTAGCGGACACGTGGACGATTTAGGTTAACGAGCGGGCACTTGGACTATCTACGTTAACTAGCAGGCCCTTGGACTATCTAGGTTTACTAGCGGGCACTTGGACTATCTAGGTTAACTAACGGGCACTTGGACTATGTAGTTTCCCTAGAGGGCATTTGGATTATTTAGGTTACCTAGTGGGCACTTGGACTATGTAGGTTATCTAGCGGGCACTTGGACTACGTAGGTTAACTAGAAGGCACTTGGACTATCAAGGTTACCTAACGGGCCCTTGGACTATGTAGGTTACCAGGGGGCACTTGGACTATCTAGGTTAACGAACGTGCACTTGGACTATGTAGGTAACCTAGCGGGCACTTGGACTGTCTAGGTTACCTAGCGGGCACTTGGACTATCTAGGTTAACGAACGGGCACTTGGACTATGTAGGTTAACTAGCGGACACTTCGACTATCTAGGTTAGCTAACGGGCAATTGGACAATCTAGGTTAACTAACGGGCACTTGGACTATGTAGGTTGCCTAGCGAGCACTTGGACTATGTAGGTTCCCTAGTGGGCACTTGGACTATGTAGGTTCCCTATCGGGTACTTGGACTGTCTAGGTTAACTAGGGGGCAATTGGACTGTCTAGGTTACCTAGTGGGCACTTGGACTATGTACATTCCCTAGCGGGCACTTGGGTTATCTACGTTACCTAGCGCGCACTTGGACAATGTAAGTTAACGAACGGGCACTTGGACTATGTAGGTTAACGAACGGGCACTTGGACTATGTAGGTAACCTAGTGGTCACTTGGACTATGTAGGTTATCTAGCGGACACTTGGACTATCTAGGTTACCTAGCAGGCACTTTGACTATCTAGGTTAACTAACGGGCACCTGGACTATGTAGGGTAACTAGCGGGCACTTGGACTGTCTAGGTTACCTAACGGGCACTTGGATTATCTAGGTTAACGAACGGGCCCTTGGACTATGTAGGTTACCTAGCCACCACTTGGACTATCGAGGTTAGCTAACAGGCACTTGGACTATCTAGTTTCCCTAGCGGGCACTTGTACTATCTAGGTTATCTAGCTGGCACTTGGACTATGTAGGTCAACTAGCGGGCCCTTGGACTATCTAGGTTAGCTAACGGGCACTTGGACTATGTATGTTCCAGAGTGGGCACTTGTATTATGTAGGTTGCCTAGCGGACATTTAGACTATGTAGGTTTCCTTGCGGGCATTTGGACTATGTAGGTTACCTAGCGGGCACTTGGACTATGTAGGTTCCCTAGCGGTCACGTGGACTATGTAGGCTCCCTAGAAGGCACTTGGACTATGTAGGTTAACTAGCGGGCACTTGGACTAACCAGGTTACCAGGCGGGCACATGGACTATGTAGGTAACCCAATGGGCACTTGGACTATCTAGGTTAACGAACGGACACTTGGACTATGTAGGTTAGGTATCAGGCACTTGGACTATCTAGGTTACCTAGCAGGCACTTGGACTATGTAGGTTACCTAGCGGACACTTGGACGATTTAGGTTAACTAGCGGGCACTTGGATTATCTAGGTTAACTAGCAGGCCCTTGGACTATCTAGGTTTACTAGCGGGCACTTGGACTATCTAGGTTAACTAGCGGGCACTTGGACTATGTAGGTTAACTAGCGGTCACTTGAACTCTCTAGGTTACCTAGCGGACACTTGGACTATGTACCTTCCCTAGCGGGCACTTGGACTATCTAGGTTACCTAGCAGGCACTTGGATTATGAAGGATCCCTAGCGGGCAATTGGACTATCAAGGTTACCTAGCTGGCACTTGGACTATGTAGGTTAAGTAGCGGACACTTGCACGATCTAGGTTAACTAGCGGGCCCTTGCACTATGTAGGTTAACTAGCGGGCCCATGGATTATGTAGGTTTACTAGGGGGCACTTGGGACATCTAGGTTAACTAGCGGGCACTTGGACTATGTAGTTTCCCTAGCGGGCATTTGGACTATTTAGGTTTCCTAGCGGGCACTTGGACTATGTAGGTTACCTAGCAGGCACTTTGACTATCTAGGTTAACTAACGGGCACTTGGACTATGTAGGGTAACTAGCGGGCACTTGGACTGTCTAGGTTACCTAACGGGCACTTGGATTATCTAGGTTAACGAACGGGCACTTGGACTATGTAGGTTACCTAGCCACCACTTGGACTATCTAGGTTCCCTAGCGGGCACTTGTACTATCTAGGTTACCTAGCTGGCACTTGGACTATGTAGGTCAACTAGCGGGCATTTGGACTATGTAGGTTCCCTAGCGGGCACTTGGACTATGTAGGTTCCCTAACGGGCACTTGGACTATGTAGGTTCCCTAGGGGTCACGTGGACTATGTAGGCTCCTTAGAAGGCACTTGGACTATGTAGGTTAACTAGCGGGCACTTGGACTATGCAGGTTACCCAATGGGCACTTGGACTATCTAGGTTAACGAACGGACACTTGGACTATGTAGGTTAGCTATCAGGCACTTGGACTATCTAGGTTACCTAGCGGACACTTGGACGATTTAGGATAACTAGCGGGCACTTGGACTATCTAGGTTAACTAGCAGGCCCTCGGACTATCTAGGTTTACTAGCGGGCACTTGGACTATCAAGGTTAACTAACGGGCACTTGGACTATGTAGTTTCCCTAGAGGGCATTTGGATTATTTAGGTTACCTAGTGGGCACTTGGACTATGTAGGTTATCTAGCGGGCACTTGGACTACGTAGGTTAACTAGAAGGCACTTGGACTATCAAGGTTACCTAACGGGCCCTTGGACTATGTAGGTTACCAGCGGGCACTTGGACTATCTAGGTTAACGAACGTGCACTTGGACTATGTAGGTAACCTAGCGGGCACTTGGACTGTCTAGGTTAACGAACGGGCACTTGGACTATGTAGTTTAACTAGGGGACACTTCGACTATCCAGGTTAGCTAACGGGCAATTGGACAATCTAGGTTAACTAACGGGCAATTGGACAATCTAGGTTAACTAACGGGCACTTGGACTATGTAGGTTGCCTAGCGAGCACTTGGACTATTAGGTTCCCTAGTGGGCTCTTGGACTATGTAGGTTCCCTATCGGGTACTTGGACTGTCTAGGTTAACTAGGGGGCAATTGGACTGTCTAGGTTACCTAGTGGGCACTTGGACTATGTACGTTCCCTAGCGGGCACTTGGGTTATCTACGTTACCTAGCGGGCACTTGGACAATGTAAGTTAACGAACGGGCACTTGGACTATGTAGGTTAACTAGCGGACACTTGGACTATCTAGGATAACTAACGGGCAATTGGACTATCAAGGTTACCTAACGGGCACTTGGACTATCTAGGTTAACTAACGGGCACGTGGACTATGTAGGTTGCCTAGCGAGCACCTGGACTATGTAGGTTCCCTAGTGGGCGCTTGGACTATGTAGATTCCCTCGCGGTACTTGGACTGTCTAGGTTAACTAGCGGGCAATTGGACTGTCTAGGTTACCTAGTGGGCACTTGGACTATGCAGTTTACCTAGCAGGCACTTGGACTATGTAGGTTTACTAGCAGGCACTTAGACTAACTAGGTTACCTAGCGGGCACTTGGACTATGTACGTTCCCTAGCGGGCACTTGGGCTATCAACGTTACCTAGCGGGCACATGGACTATGTAGGTTAACGAATGGGCACTTGGACTATATAGGTAACCTAGTGGTCTCTTGGACTGTCTAGGTTACCTAGCGGGCACTTGGACTATGTAGGTTAACTAGCGGGCACTTGGACTATCTAGGTTAACTAGCGGGTACTTGGACTATCTAGGTTAACTAGTGGGCCCTTGCACTATGTAGGTTAACTAGCGGGCCCAAGGATTATGTAGGTTTACTAGGGGGCACTTGGACTATCTAGGTTCACTTGCGGGCACTTGGACAATGTAGTTTCCCTAGCGGACATTTGGACTATTTAGGTTACCTAGCGGGCACTTGGACTATGTAGGTTATCTAGCGGGCACTTGGACTATCTAGGTTACCTAGCAGGCACTTTGACTATCTAGGTTAACTAACGGGCATTTGGACTATGTAGGGCAACTAGCGGGCACTTGGACTGTCTAGGTTACCTAACGGGCACTTGGATTATCTAGGTTACCTAGCAGGCACTATGACTATCTAGGTTAACTAACGGGCATTTGGACTATGTAGGGCAACTACCGGGCACTTGGACTGTCTAGGTTACCTAACGGGCACTTGGATTATCTAGGTTAACGAACGGGCACTTGGACTATGTAGGTTACCTAGCCACCACTTGGACTATCTAGGTTAGCTAACAGGCACTTGGACTATCTAGGTTCCCTAGCGGGCACTTGTACTATCTAGGTTACCTAGCTGGCACTTGGACTATGTAGGTCAAGTAGCGGGCCCTTGGACTATCTAGGTTAGCTAACGGGCACTTGGACTATGTATGTTCCAGAGTGGGCACTTGGATTATGTAGGTTGCCTAGCGGACATTTAGACTATGTAGGTTTCCTTGCGGGCATTTGGACTATGTAGGTTACCAGCGGGCACTTGGACAATCTAGGTTAACGAACGTGCACTTGGACTATGTAGGTAACCTAGCGGGCACTTGGACTGTCTAGGTTACCTAGTGGGCACTTGGACATTCTAGGTTAACGAACGGGCACTTGGACTATGTAGGTTGCCTAGCGAGCACTTGGAGTATGTAGGTTCCCTAGCGGGCAATTGGACTATGTAGGTTCCCTATCGGGTACTTGGACTGTCTAGGTTAACTAGGGGGCAATTGGAGTGTCTAGGTTAACTAGCGGACACTTGGACTATCTAGGATAGCTAACTGGCAATTGGACTATCAAGGTTACCTAACGGGCACTTGGACTATCTAGGTTACCTAGCAGGCACTTTGACTATCTAGGTTAACTAACGGACACGTGGACTATGTAGGTTGCCTAGCGAGCACCTGGACTATGTAGGTTCCCTAGCGGGCGCTTGGACTGTGTAGATTCCCTAGCGGTACTTGGACTGTCTAGGTTAACTAGCGGGCAATTGGACTGTCTAGGTTACCTAGTGGGCACTTGGACTATGTAGTTTACCTAGCAGGCACTTAGACTATGTAGGTTTACTAGCAGGCACTTAGACTAACTAGGTTACCTAGCGGGCACTTGGACTATGTACGTTCCCTAGCGGGCACTTGGGTTATCAACGTTACCTAGCGGGCACTTGGACTATGTAGGTTAACGAATGGGCACTTGGACTATGTAGGTAACCTAGTGGTCACTTAGACTGTCTAGGTTACCTAGCTGGCACTTGGACTATGTAGGTTAACTAGCGGGCAGTTGGACTATCTAGGTTAACTAGCGGGCACTTGGACTATCCAGGTTAACTAGTGGGCCCTTCCACTATGTAGGTTAACTAGCGGGCCCATGGATTATGTAGGTTTACTAGGGGGCACTTGGACTATCTAGGTTAACTTGCGGGCACTTGGACTATGTAGTTTCCCTAGCGGACATTTGGACTATTTAGGTTATCTAGCGGGCACTTGGACTATGTAGGTTATCTAGCGGGCACTTGGACTATCTAGGTTACCTAGCAGGCACTTTGACTATCTAGGTTAACTAACGGGCATTTGGACTATGTAGGGCAACTAGCGGGCACTTGGACTGTCTAGGTTACCTAACGGGCACTTGGATTATCTAGGTTACCTAGCAGGCACTATGACTATCTAGGTTAACTAACGGGCATTTGGACTATGTAGGGCAACTAGCGGGCACTTGGACTGTCTAGGTTACCTAACGGGCACTTGGATTATCTAGGTTAACGAACGGGCACTTGGACTATGTAGGTTACCTAGCCACCACTTGGACTATCTAGGTTAGCCAACAGGCACTTGGACTATCTAGGTTCCCTAGCGGGCACTTGCACTATCTAGGTTACCTAGCTGGCACTTGGACTATGTAGGTCAACTAGCGGGCCCTTGGACTATCTAGGTTAGCTAACGGGCACTTGGACTATGTATGTTCCAGAGTGGGCACTTGGAGTATGTAGGTTGCCTAGCGGACATTTAGACTATGTAGGTTTCCTTGCGGGCATTTGGATTATGTAGGTTACCAGCGGGCACTTGGACTATGTAGGTTACCTAGCAGGCACTTTGACTATCTAGGTTAACTAAGGGCACTTGGACTATGTAGGGTAACTAGCGGGCACGTGGACTGTCTAGGTTACCTAACGGGCACTTGGATTATCTAGGTTAATGAACGGGCACTTGGACTATGTAGGTTACCTAGCCACCACTTGGACTATCTAGGTTCCCTAGCGGGCACTTGTACTATCTAGATTACCTAGCTGGCACTTGGACTATGTAGGTCAACTAGCGGGCCCTTGGACTATCTAGGTTAGCTAACGGGCACTTGGACTATGTATGTTCCAGAGCGGGCACTTGGATTATGTAGGTTGCCTAGCGGACATTTAGACTATGTAGGTTTCCTTGCGGGCATTTGGACTATGTAGGTTACCTAGCAGGCACTTGGACTATGTAGGTTCCCTAACGGGCACTTGGACTATGTAGGTTCCCTAGCGGTCACGTGGACTATGTAGGCTCCCTAGAAGGCACTTGGACTATGTAGGTTAACTAGCGGGCACTTGGACTATGTAGGTTACCCAATGGGCACTTGGACTATCTAGGTTAACGAACGGACACTTGGACTATGTAGGTTAGCTATCAGGCACTTGGACTATCTAGGTTACCTAGCGGACACGTGGACGATTTAGGTTAACGAGCGGGCACTTGGACTATCTACGTTAACTAGCAGGCCCTTGGACTATCTAGGTTTACTAGCGGGCACTTGGACTATCTAGGTTAACTAACGGGCACTTGGACTATGTAGTTTCCCTAGAGGGCATTTGGATTATTTAGGTTACCTAGTGGGCACTTGGACTATGTAGGTTATCTAGCGGGCACTTGGACTACGTAGGTTAACTAGAAGGCACTTGGACTATCAAGGTTACCTAACGGGCCCTTGGACTATGTAGGTTACCAGCGGGCACTTGGACTATCTAGGTTAACGAACGTGCACTTGGACTATGTAGGTAACCTAGCGGGCACTTGGACTGTCTAGGTTACCTAGCGGGCACTTGGACTATCTAGGTTAACGAACGGGCACTTGGACTATGTAGGTTAACTAGCGGACACTTCGACTATCTAGGTTAGCTAACGGGCAATTGGACAATCTAGGTTAACTAACGGGCAATTGGACTATGTAGGTTGCCTAGCGAGCACTTGGACTATGTAGGTTCCCTAGTGGGCACTTGGACTATGTAGGTTCCCTATCGGGTACTTGGACTGTCTAGGTTAACTAGGGGGCAATTGGACTGTCTAGGTTACCTAGTGGGCACTTGGACTATGTACGTTCCCTAGCGGGCACTTGGGTTATCTACGTTACCTAGCGCGCACTTGGACAATGTAAGTTAACGAACGGGCACTTGGACTATGTAGGTTAACGAACGGGCACTTGGACTATGTAGGTAACCTAGTGGTCACTTGGACTATGTAGGTTATCTAGCGGACACTTGGACTATCTAGGTTACCTAGCAGGCACTTTGACTATCTAGGTTAACTAACGGGCACCTGGACTATGTAGGGTAACTAGCGGGCACTTGGACTGTCTAGGTTACCTAACGGGCACTTGGATTATCTAGGTTAACGAACGGGCCCTTGGACTATGTAGGTTACCTAGCCACCACTTGGACTATCGAGGTTAGCTAACAGGCACTTGGACTATCTAGTTTCCCTAGCGGGCACTTGTACTATCTAGGTTATCTAGCTGGCACTTGGACTATGTAGGTCAACTAGCGGGCCCTTGGACTATCTAGGTTAGCTAACGGGCACTTGGACTATGTATGTTCCAGAGTGGGCACTTGTATTATGTAGGTTGCCTAGCGGACATTTAGACTATGTAGGTTTCCTTGCGGGCATTTGGACTATGTAGGTTACCTAGCGGGCACTTGGACTATGTAGGTTCCCTAGCGGTCACGTGGACTATGTAGGCTCCCTAGAAGGCACTTGGACTATGTAGGTTAACTAGCGGGCACTTGGACTAACCAGGTTACCAGGCGGGCACATGGACTATGTAGGTAACCCAATGGGCACTTGGACTATCTAGGTTAACGAACGGACACTTGGACTATGTAGGTTAGGTATCAGGCACTTGGACTATCTAGGTTACCTAGCAGGCACTTGGACTATGTAGGTTACCTAGCGGACACTTGGACGATTTAGGTTAACTAGCGGGCACTTGGATTATCTAGGTTAACTAGCAGGCCCTTGGACTATCTAGGTTTACTAGCGGGCACTTGGACTATCTAGGTTAACTAGCGGGCACTTGGACTATGTAGGTTAACTAGCGGTCACTTGAACTCTCTAGGTTACCTAGCGGACACTTGGACTATGTACCTTCCCTAGCGGGCACTTGGACTATCTAGGTTACCTAGCAGGCACTTGGATTATGAAGGATCCCTAGCGGGCAATTGGACTATCAAGGTTACCTAGCTGGCACTTGGACTATGTAGGTTAAGTAGCGGACACTTGCACGATCTAGGTTAACTAGCGGGCCCTTGCACTATGTAGGTTAACTAGCGGGCCCATGGATTATGTAGGTTTACTAGGGGGCACTTGGGACATCTAGGTTAACTAGCGGGCACTTGGACTATGTAGTTTCCCTAGCGGGCATTTGGACTATTTAGGTTTCCTAGCGGGCACTTGGACTATGTAGGTTACCTAGCAGGCACTTTGACTATCTAGGTTAACTAACGGGCACTTGGACTATGTAGGGTAACTAGCGGGCACTTGGACTGTCTAGGTTACCTAACGGGCACTTGGATTATCTAGGTTAACGAACGGGCACTTGGACTATGTAGGTTACCTAGCCACCACTTGGACTATCTAGGTTCCCTAGCGGGCACTTGTACTATCTAGGTTACCTAGCTGGCACTTGGACTATGTAGGTCAACTAGCGGGCATTTGGACTATGTAGGTTCCCTAGCGGGCACTTGGACTATGTAGGTTCCCTAACGGGAACTTGGACTATGTAGGTTCCCTAGGGGTCACGTGGACTATGTAGGCTCCTTAGAAGGCACTTGGACAATGTAGGTTAACTAGCGGGCACTTGGACTATGCAGGTTACCCAATGGGCACTTGGACTATCTAGGTTAACGAACGGACACTTGGACTATGTAGGTTAGCTATCAGGCACTTGGACTATCTAGGTTACCTAGCGGACACTTGGACGATTTAGGATAACTAGCGGGCACTTGGACTATCTAGGTTAACTAGCAGGCCCTCGGACTATCTAGGTTTACTAGCGGGCACTTGGACTATCAAGGTTAACTAACGGGCACTTGGACTATGTAGTTTCCCTAGAGGGCATTTGGATTATTTAGGTTACCTAGTGGGCACTTGGACTATGTAGGTTATCTAGCGGGCACTTGGACTACGTAGGTTAACTAGAAGGCACTTGGACTATCAAGGTTACCTAGCGGGCCCTTGGACTATGTAGGTTACCAGCGGGCACTTGGACTATCTAGGTTAACGAACGTGCACTTGGACTATGTAGGTAACCTAGCGGGCACTTGGACTGTCTAGGTTAACGAACGGGCACTTGGACTATGTAGTTTAACTAGGGGACACTTCGACTATCCAGGTTAGCTAACGGGCAATTGGACAATCTAGGTTAACTAACGGGCAATTGGACAATCTAGGTTAACTAACGGGCACTTGGACTATGTAGGTTGCCTAGCGAGCACTTGGACTATTAGGTTCCCTAGTGGGCTCTTGGACTATGTAGGTTCCCTATCGGGTACTTGGACTGTCTAGGTTAACTAGGGGGCAATTGGACTGTCTAGGTTACCTAGTGGGCACTTGGACTATGTACGTTCCCTAGCGGGCACTTGGGTTATCTACGTTACCTAGCGGGCACTTGGACAATGTAAGTTAACGAATGGGCACTTGGACTATGTAGGTTAACTAGCGGACACTTGGACTATCTAGGATAACTAACGGGCAATTGGACTATCAAGGTTACCTAACGGGCACTTGGACTATCTAGGTTACCTAGCAGGCACTTTGACTATCTAGGTTAACTAACGGGCACGTGGACTATGTAGGTTGCCTAGCGAGCACCTGGACTATGTAGGTTCCCTAGTGGGCGCTTGGACTATGTAGATTCCCTCGCGGTACTTGGACTGTCTAGGTTAACTAGCGGGCAATTGGACTGTCTAGGTTACCTAGTGGGCACTTGGACTATGCAGTTTACCTAGCAGGCACTTGGACTATGTAGGTTTACTAGCAGGCACTTAGACTAACTAGGTTACCTAGCGGGCACTTGGACTATGTACGTTCCCTAGCGGGCACTTGGGCTATCAACGCTACCTAGCGGGCACTTGGACTATGTAGGTTAACGAATGGGCACTTGGACTATGTAGGTAACCTAGTGGTCTCTTGGACTGTCTAGGTTACCTAGCGGGCACTTGGACTATGTAGGTTAACTAGCGGGCACTTGGACTATCTAGGTTAACTAGCGGGTACTTGGACTATCTAGGTTAACTAGTGGGCCCTTGCACTATGTAGGTTAACTAGCGGGCCCAAGGATTATGTAGGTTTACTAGGGGGCACTTGGACTATCTAGGTTCACTTGCGGGCACTTGGACTATGTAGTTTCCCTAGCGGACATTTGGACTATTTAGGTTACCTAGCGGGCACTTGGACTATGTAGGTTATCTAGCGGGCACTTGGACTATCTAGGTTACCTAGCAGGCACTTTGACTATCTAGGTTAACTAACGGGCATTTGGACTATGTAGGGCAACTAGCGGGCACTTGGACTGTCTAGGTTACCTAACGGGCACTTGGATTATCTAGGTTACCTAGCAGGCACTATGACTATCTAGGTTAACTAACGGGCATTTGGACTATGTAGGGCAACTAGCGGGCACTTGGACTGTCTAGGTTACCTAACGGGCACTTGGATTATCTAGGTTAACGAACGGGCACTTGGACTATGTAGGTTACCTAGCCACCACTTGGACTATCTAGGTTAGCTAACAGGCACTTGGACTATCTAGGTTCCCTAGCGGGCACTTGTACTATCTAGGTTACCTAGCTGGCACTTGGACTATGTAGGTCAAGTAGCGGGCCCTTGGACTATCTAGGTTAGCTAACGGGCACTTGGACTATGTATGTTCCAGAGTGGGCACTTGGATTATGTAGGTTGCCTAGCGGACATTTAGACTATGTAGGTTTCCTTGCGGGCATTTGGACTATGTAGGTTACCAGCGGGCACTTGGACAATCTAGGTTAACGAACGTGCACTTGGACTATGTAGGTAACCTAGCGGGCACTTGGACTGTCTAGGTTACCTAGTGGGCACTTGGACATTCTAGGTTAACGAACGGGCACTTGGACTATGTAGGTTGCCTAGCGAGCACTTGGAGTATGTAGGTTCCCTAGCGGGCAATTGGACTATGTAGGTTCCCTATCGGGTACTTGGACTGTCTAGGTTAACTAGGGGGCAATTGGAGTGTCTAGGTTAACTAGCGGACACTTGGACTATCTAGGATAGCTAACTGGCAATTGGACTATCAAGGTTACCTAACGGGCACTTGGACTATCTAGGTTACCTAGCAGGCACTTTGACTATCTAGGTTAACTAACGGACACGTGGACTATGTAGGTTGCCTAGCGAGCACCTGGACTATGTAGGTTCCCTAGCGGGCGCTTGGACTGTGTAGATTCCCTAGCGGTACTTGGACTGTCTAGGTTAACTAGCGGGCAATTGGACTGTCTAGGTTACCTAGTGGGCACTTGGACTATGTAGTTTACCTAGCAGGCACTTGGACTATGTAGGTTTACTAGCAGGCACTTAGACTAACTAGGTTACCTAGCGGGCACTTGGACTATGTACGTTCCCTAGCGGGCACTTGGGTTATCAACGTTACCTAGCGGGCACTTGGACTATGTAGGTTAACGAATGGGCACTTGGACTATGTAGGTAACCTAGTGGTCACTTAGACTGTCTAGGTTACCTAGCTGGCACTTGGAATATGTAGGTTAACTAGCGGGCAGTTGGACTATCTAGGTTAACTAGCGGGCACTTGGACTATCCAGGTTAACTAGTGGGCCCTTCCACTATGTAGGTTAACTAGCGGGCCCATGGATTATGTAGGTTTACTAGGGGGCACTTGGACTATCTAGGTTAACTTGCGGGCACTTGGACTATGTAGTTTCCCTAGCGGACATTTGGACTATTTAGGTTACCTAGCGGGCACTTGGACTATGTAGGGTATCTAGCGGGCACTTGGACTATCTAGGTTACCTAGCAGGCACTTTGACTATCTAGGTTAACTAACGGGCATTTGGACTATGTAGGGCAACTAGCGGGCACTTGGACTGTCTAGGTTACCTAACGGGCACTTGGATTATCTAGGTTACCTAGCAGGCACTATGACTATCTAGGTTAACTAACGGGCATTTGGACTATGTAGGGCAACTAGCGGGCACTTGGACTGTCTAGGTTACCTAACGGGCACTTGGATTATCTAGGTTAACGAACGGGCACTTGGACTATGTAGGTTACCTAGCCACCACTTGGACTATCTAGGTTAGCTAACAGGCACTTGGACTATCTAGGTTCCCTAGCGGGCACTTGCACTATCTAGGTTACCTAGCTGGCACTTGGACTATGTAGGTCAACTAGCGGGCCCTTGGACTATCTAGGTTAGCTAACGGGCACTTGGACTATGTATGTTCCAGAGTGGGCACTTGGAGTATGTAGGTTGCCTAGCGGACATTTAGACTATGTAGGTTTCCTTGCGGGCATTTGGATTATGTAGGTTACCAGCGGGCACTTGGACTATGTAGGTTACCTAGCAGGCACTTTGACTATCTAGGTTAACTAAGGGCACTTGGACTATGTAGGGTAACTAGCGGGCACTTGGACTGTCTAGGTTACCTAACGGGCACTTGGATTATCTAGGTTAACGAACGGGCACTTGGACTATGTAGGTTACCTAGCCACCACTTGGACTATCTAGGTTCCCTAGCGGGCACTTGTACTATCTAGATTACCTAGCTGGCACTTGGACTATGTAGGTCAACTAGCGGGCCCTTGGACTATCTAGGTTAGCTAACGGGCACTTGGACTATGTATGTTCCAGAGCGGGCACTTGGATTATGTAGGTTGCCTAGCGGACATTTAGACTATGTAGGTTTCCTTGCGGGCATTTGGACTATGTAGGTTACCTAGCAGGCACTTGGACTATGTAGGTTCCCTAACGGGCACTTGGACTATGTAGGTTCCCTAGCGGTCACGTGGACTATGTAGGCTCCCTAGAAGGCACTTGGACTATGTAGGTTAACTAGCGGGCACTTGGACTATGTAGGTTACCCAATGGGCACTTGGACTATCTAGGTTAACGAACGGACACTTGGACTATGTAGGTTAGCTATCAGGCACTTGGACTATCTAGGTTACCTAGCGGACACGTGGACGATTTAGGTTAACGAGCGGGCACTTGGACTATCTACGTTAACTAGCAGGCCCTTGGACTATCTAGGTTTACTAGCGGGCACTTGGACTATCTAGGTTAACTAACGGGCACTTGGACTATGTAGTTTCCCTAGAGGGCATTTGGATTATTTATGTTACCTAGTGGGCACTTGGACTATGTAGGTTATCTAGCGGGCACTTGGACTACGTAGGTTAACTAGAAGGCACTTGGACTATCAAGGTTACCTAACGGGCCCTTGGACTATGTAGGTTACCAGCGGGCACTTGGACTATCTAGGTTAACGAACGTGCACTTGGACTATGTAGGTAACCTAGCGGGCACTTGGACTGTCTAGGTTACCTAGCGGGCACTTGGACTATCTAGGTTAACGAACGGGCACTTGGACTATGTAGGTTAACTAGCGGACACTTCGACTATCTAGGTTAGCTAACGGGCAATTTGACAATCTAGGTTAACTAACGGGCACTTGGACTATGTAGGTTAGGTATCAGGCACTTGGACTATCTAGGTTACCTAGCAGGCACTTGGACTATGTAGGTTACCTAGCGGACACTTGGACGATTTAGGTTAACTAGCGGGCACTTGGATTATCTAGGTTAACTAGCAGGCCCTTGGACTATCTAGGTTTACTAGCGGGCACTTGGACTATCTAGGTTAACTAGCGGGCACTTGGACTATGTAGGTTAACTAGCGGTCACTTGAACTCTCTAGGTTACCTAGCGGACACTTGGACTATGTACCTTCCCTAGCGGGCACTTGGACTATCTAGGTTACCTAGCAGGCACTTGGATTATGAAGGATCCCTAGCGGGCAATTGGACTATCAAGGTTACCTAGCTGGCACTTGGACTATGTAGGTTAAGTAGCGGACACTTGCACGATCTAGGTTAACTAGCGGGCCCTTGCACTATGTAGGTTAACTAGCGGGCCCATGGATTATGTAGGTTTACTAGGGGGCACTTGGGACATCTAGGTTAACTAGCGGGCACTTGGACTATGTAGTTTCCCTAGCGGGCATTTGGACTATTTAGGTTTCCTAGCGGGCACTTGGACTATGTAGGTTACCTAGCAGGCACTTTGACTATCTAGGTTAACTAACGGGCACTTGGACTATGTAGGGTAACTAGCGGGCACTTGGACTGTCTAGGTTACCTAACGGGCACTTGGATTATCTAGGTTAACGAACGGGCACTTGGACTATGTAGGTTACCTAGCCACCACTTGGACTATCTAGGTTCCCTAGCGGGCACTTGTACTATCTAGGTTACCTAGCTGGCACTTGGACTATGTAGGTCAACAAGCGGGCATTTGGACTATGTAGGTTCCCTAGCGGGCACTTGGACTATGTAGGTTCCCTAACGGGCACTTGGACTATGTAGGTTCCCTAGGGGTCACGTGGACTATGTAGGCTCCTTAGAAGGCACTTGGACTATGTAGGTTAACTAGCGGGCACTTGGACTATGCAGGTTACCCAATGGGCACTTGGACTATCTAGGTTAACGAACGGACACTTGGACTATGTAGGTTAGCTATCAGGCACTTGGACTATCTAGGTTACCTATCGGACACTTGGACGATTTAGGATAACTAGCGGGCACTTGGACTATCTAGGTTAACTAGCAGGCCCTCGGACTATCTAGGTTTACTAGCGGGCACTTGGACGATCAAGGTTAACTAACGGGCACTTGGACTATGTAGTTTCCCTAGAGGGCATTTGGATTATTTAGGTTACCTAGTGGGCACTTGGACTATGTAGGTTATCTAGCGGGCACTTGGACTACGTAGGTTAACTAGAAGGCACTTGGACTATCAAAGTTACCTAGTGGGCCCTTGGACTATGTAGGTTACCAGCGGGCACTTAGACTATCTAGGTTAACGAACGTGCACTTGGACTATGTAGGTAACCTAGCGGGCACTTGGACTGTCTAGGTTAACGAACGGGCACTTGGACTATGTAGTTTAACTAGGGGACACTTCGACTATCTAGGTTAGCTAACGGGCAATTGGACAATCTAGGTTAACTAACGGGCAATTGGACTATGTAGGTTGCCTAGCGAGCACTTGGACTATGTAGGTTCCCTAGTGGGCACTTGGACTATGTAGGTTCCCTATCGGGTACTTGGACTGTCTAGGTTAACTAGGGGGCAATTGGACTGTCTAGGTTACCTAGTGGGCACGTGGACTCTGTACGTTCCCTAGCGGGCACTTGGGTTATCTACGTTACCTAGCGGGCACTTGGACAATATAAGTTAACGAACGGGCACTTGGACTATGTAGGTTAACTAGCGGACACTTGGACTATCTAGGATAGCTAACTGGCAATTGGACTATCAAGGTTACCTAACGGGCACTTGGACTTTCTAGGTTACCTAGCAGGCACTTTGACTATCTAGGTTAACTAACGGACACGTGGACTATGTAGGTTGCCTAGCGAGCACCTGGACTATGTAGGTTCCCTAGCGGGCGCTTGGACTATGTAGATTCCCTAGCGGTACTTGGACTGTCTAGGTTAACTAGCGGGCAATTGGACTGTCTAGGTTACCTAGTGGGCACTTGGACTATGTAGTTTACCTAGCAGGCACTTGGACTATGTAGGTTTACTAGCAGGCACTTAGACTATCTAGGTTACCTAGCGGGCACTTGGACTATGTTCGTTCCCTAGCGGGCACTTGGGCTATCAACGTTACCTAGCGGGCACTTGGACTATGTAGGTTAACGAATGGGCACTTGGACTATGTAGGTAACCTAGTGGTCACTTGGACTGTCTAGGTTACCTAGCGGGCATTTGGACTATGTAGGTTAACTAGCGGGCACTTGACTATCTAGGTTAACTAGCGGGCACTTGGACTATCCAGGTTAACTAGTGGGCCCTTGCACTATGTAGTTTAACTAGCGGGCCCATGGATTATGTAGGTTTACTAGGGGGCACTTGGACTATCTAGGTTAACTTGCGGGCACTTGGACTATGTAGTTTCCCTAGCGGACATTTGGACTATTTAGCTTACCAAGCGGGCACTTGGACTATGTAGGTTATCTAGCGGGCACTTGGACTATCTAGGTTACCTAGCAGGCACTTTGACTATCTAGGATAACTAACGGGCATTTGGACTATGTAGGGCAACTAGCGGGCACTTGGACTGTCTAGGTTACCTAACGGGCACTTGGATTACCTAGGTTACCTAGCAGGCACTATGACTATCTAGGTTAACTAACGGGCATTTGGACTATGTAGGGCAACTAGCGGGCACTTGGACTGTCTAGGTTACCTAACGGGCACTTGGATTATCTAGGTTAACGAACGGGCACTTGGACTATGTAGGTTACCTAGCCACCAC
This sequence comes from Tenrec ecaudatus, assembly GCF_050624435.1. Taxonomy (NCBI): domain Eukaryota; kingdom Metazoa; phylum Chordata; class Mammalia; order Afrosoricida; family Tenrecidae; genus Tenrec; species Tenrec ecaudatus. The sequence continues at coordinate 1,270,495 of NW_027457552.1, read as the reverse complement.
TTGGACTATCTAGGTTAGCTAACAGGCACTTGGACTATCTAGGTTCCCTAGCGGGCACTTGCACTATCTAGGTTACCTAGCTGGCACTTGGACTATGTAGGTCAACTAGCGGGCCCTTGGACTATCTAGGTTAGCTAACGGGCACTTGGACTATGTATGTTCCAGAGCGGGCACTTGGATTATGTAGGTTGCCTAGCGGACATTTAGACTATGTAGGTTTCCTTGCGGGCATTTGGACTATGTAGGTTACCTAGCAGGCACTTGGACTATGTAGGTTCCCTAACGGGCACTTGGACTATGTAGGTTCCCTAGCGGTCACGTGGACTATGTAGGCTCCCTAGAAGGCACTTGGACTATGTAGGTTAACTAGCGGACACGTGGACTATGTAGGTTACCCAATGGGCACTTGGACTATCTAGGTTAACGAACGGACACTTGGTCTATGTAGGTTAGCTATCAGGCACTTGGACTATCTAGGTTACCTAGCGGACACGTGGACGATTTAGATTAACGAGCGGGCACTTGGACTATCTAGGTTAACTAGCAGGCCCTTGGACTATCTAGGTTTACTAGCGGGCACTTGGACTATCTAGGTTAACTAACGGGCACTTGGACTATGTAGTTTCCCTAGAGGGCATTTGGATTATTTAGGTTACCTAGTGGGCACTTGGACTATGTAGGTTATCTAGCGGGCACATGGACTACGTAGGTTAACTAGAAGGCACTTGGACTATCAAGGTTACCTAACGGGCCCTTGGACTATGTAGGTTACCAGCGGGCACTTGGACTATCTAGGTTAACGAACGTGCACTTGGACTATGTAGGTAACCTAGCGGGCACTTGGACTGTCTAGGTTACCTAGCGGGCACTTGGACTATCTAGGTTAACGAACGGGCACTTGGACTATGTAGGTTAACTAGCGGACACTTCGACTATCTAGGTTAGCTAACGGGCAATTGGACAATCTAGGTTAACTAACGGGCACTTGGACTATGTAGGTTGCCTAGCGAGCACTTGGACTATGTAGGTTCTCTAGTGGGCACTTGGACTATGTAGGTTTTCTATCGGGTACTTGGACTGTCTAGGTTAACTAGGGGGCAATTGGACTGTGAAGGTTACCTAGTGGGCACTTGGACTATGTACGTTCCCTAGCGGGCACTTGGGTTATCTACGTTACCTAGCGCGCACTTGGACAATGTAAGTTAACGAACGGGCACTTGGACTATGTAGGTTAACGAACGTGCACTTGGACTATGTAGGTAACCTAGCGGTCACTTGGACTGTCTAGGTTACCTAGCGGGCACTTGGACTATCTAGGTTAACGAACGGGCACTTGGACTATGTAGGTTAACTAGCGGACACTTCGACTATCTAGGTTAGCTAACGGGCAATTGGACAATCTAGGTTAACTAACGGGCACTTGGACTATGTAGGTTGCCTAGCGAGCACTTGGACTATGTAGGTTCCCTAGTGGGCACTTGGACTATGTAGGTTTTCTATCGGGTACTTGGACTGTCTAGGTTAACTAGGGGGCAATTGGACTGTCTAGGTTACCTAGTGGGCACTTGGACTATGTACGTTCCCTAGCGGGCACTTGGGTTATCTACGTTACCTAGCGCGCACTTGGACAATGTAAGTTAACGAACGGGCACTTGGACTATGTAGGTTAACGAACGGGCACTTGGACTATGTAGGTAACCTAGTGGTCACTTGGACTATGTAGGTTATCTAGCGGACACTTGGACTATCTAGGTTACCTAGCAGGCACTTTGACTATCTAGGTTAACTAACGGGCACTTGGACTATGTAGGGTAACTAGCGGGCACTTGGACTGTCTAGGTTACCTAACGGGCACTTGGATTATCTAGGTTAACGAACGGGCCCTTGGACTATGTAGGTTACCTAGCCACCACTTGGACTATCTAGGTTAGCTAACAGGCACTTGGACTATCTAGGTTCCCTAGCGGGCACTTGTACTATCTAGGTTATCTAGCTGGCACTTGGACTATGTAGGTCAACTAGCGGGCCCTTGGACTATCTAGGTTAGCTAACGGGCACTTGGACTATGTATGTTCCACAGTGGGCACTTGTATTATGTAGGTTGCCTAGCGGACATTTAGACTATGTAGGTTTCCTTGCGGGCATTTGGACTATGTAGGTTACCTAGCGGGCATTTGGACTATGTAGGTTCCCTAGCGGTCACGTGGACTATGTAGGCTCCCTAGAAGGCACTTGGACTATGTAGGTTAACTAGCGGGCACTTGGACTAACCAGGTTACCAGGCGGGCACATGGTCTATGTAGGTTACCCAATGGGCACTTGGACTATCTAGGTTAACGAACGGACACTTGGACTATGTAGGTTAGGTATCAGGCACTTGGACTATCTAGGTTACCTAGCAGGCACTTGGACTATGTAGGTTACCTAGCGGACACTTGGACGATTTAGGTTAACTAGCGGGCACTTGGACTATCTAGGTTAACTAGCAGGCCCTTGGACTATCTAGGTTTACTAGCGGGCACTTGGACTATCTAGGTTAACTAGCGGGCACTTGGACTATGTAGGTTAACTAGCGGTCACTTGAACTCTCTAGGTTACCTAGCGGACACTTGGACTATGTACCTTCCCTAGCGGGCACTTGGACTATCTAGGTTACCTAGCAGGCACTTGGATTATGAAGGATCCCTAGCGGGCAATTGGACTATCTAAGTTACCTAGCTGGCACTTGGACTATGTAGGTTAAGTAGCGGACACTTGCACGATCTAGGTTAACTAGCGGGCCCTTGCACTATGTAGGTTAACTAGCGGGCCCATGGATTATGTAGGTTTACTAGGGGGCACTTGGGACATCTAGGTTAACTAGCGGGCACTTGGACTATGTAGTTTCCCTAGCGTGCATTTGGACTATTTAGGTTGCCTAGCGGGCACTTGGACTATGTAGGTTACCTAGCAGGCACTTTGACTATCTAGGTTAACTAACGGGCACTTGGACTATGTAGGGTAACTAGCGGGCACTTGGACTGTCTAGGTTACCTAACGGGCACTTGGATTATCTAGGTTAACGAACGGGCACTTGGACTATGTAGGTTACCTAGCCACCACTTGGAATATCTAGGTTCCCTAGCGGGCACTTGTACTATCTAGGTTACCTAGCTGGCACTTGGACTATGTAGGTCAACTAGCGGGCCCTTGGACTATCTAGGTTAGCTAACGGGCACTTGGACTATGTAGGTTGCCTAGCGGACATTTAGACTATGTATGTTTCCTTGCGGGCATTTGGACTATGTAGGTTCCCTAGCAGGCACTTGGACTATGTAGGTTCCCTAACGGGCACTTGGACTATGTAGGTTCCCTAGGGGTCACGTGGACTATGTAGGCTCCCTAGAAGGCACTTGGACTATGTACGTTAACTAGCGGGCACTTGGACTATGTAGGTTACCCAATGGGCACTTGGACTATCTAGGTTAACGAACGGACACTTGGACTATGTAGGTTAGCTATCAGGCACTTGGACTATCTAGGTTACCTAGCGGACACTGGGACGATTTAGGATAACTAGCGGGCACTTGGACTATCTAGGTTAACTAGCAGGCCCTCGGACTATCTAGGTTTACTAGCGGGCACTTGGACTATCAAGGTTAACTAACGGGCACTTGGACTATGTAGTTTCTCTAGCGGGCATTTGGATTATTTAGGTTACCTAGTGGGCACTTGGACTATGTAGGTTATCTAGCGGGCACTTGGACTGCGTAGGTTAACTAGAAGGCACTTGGACTATCAAGGTTACCTAGCGGGCCCTTGGACTATGTAGGTTACCAGCGGGCACTTGGACTATCTAGGTTAACGAACGTGCACTTGGACTATGTAGGTAACCTAGCGGGCACTTGGACTGTCTAGGTTAACGAACGGGCACTTGGACTATGTAGTTTAACTAGGGGACACTTCGACTATCCAGGTTAGCTAACGGGCAATTGGACAATCTAGGTTAACTAACGGGCAATTGGACAATCTAGGTTAACTAACGGGCACTTGGACTATGTAGGTTGCCTAGCGAGCACTTGGACTATTAGGTTCCCTTGTGGGCTCTTGGACTATGTAGGTTCCCTATCGGGTACTTGGACTGTCTAGGTTAACTAGGGGGCAATTGGACTGTCTAGGTTACCTAGTGGGCACTTGGACTATGTACGTTCCCTAGCGGGCACTTGGGTTATCTACGTTACCTAGCGGGCACTTGGACAATGTAAGTTAACGAACGGGCACTTGGACTATGTAGGTTAACTAGCGGACACTTGGACTATCTAGGATAGCTAACGGGCAATTGGACTATCAAGGTTACCTAACGGGCACTTGGACTATCTAGGTTACCTAGCAGGCACTTTGACTATCTAGGTTAACTAACGGGCACGTGGACTATGTAGGTTGCCTAGCGAGCACCTGGACTATGTAGGTTCCCTAGTGGGCGCTTGGACTATGTAGATTCCCTCGCGGTACTTGGACTGTCTAGGTTAACTAGCGGGCAATTGGACTGTCTAGGTTACCTAGTGGGCACTTGGACTATGTAGTTTACCTAGCAGGCACTTGGACTATGTAAGTTTACTAGCAGGCACTTAGACTAACTAGGTTACCTAGCGGGCACTTGGACTATGTACGTTCCCTAGCGGGCACTTGGGCTATCAACGTTACCTAGCGGGCACTTGGACAATGTAGGTTAACGAATGGGCACTTGGACTATGTAGGTAACCTAGTGGTCACTTGGACTGTCTAGGTTACCTAGCGGGCACTTGGACTATGTAGGTTAACTAGCGGGCACTTGGACTATCTAGGTTAACTAGCGGGCACTTGGACTATCTAGGTTAACTAGTGGGCCCTTGCACTATGTAGGTTAACTAGCGGGCCCAAGGATTATGTAGGTTTACTAGGGGGCACTTGGACTATCTAGGTTCACTTGCGGGCACTTGGACTATGTAGTTTCCCTAGCGGACATTTGGACTATTTAGGTTACCTAGCTGGCACTTGGACTATGTAGGTTATCTAGCGGGCACTTGGACTATCTAGGTTACCTAGCAGGCACTTTGACTATCTAGGTTAACTAACGGGCATTTGGACTATGTAGGGCAACTAGCGGGCACTTGGACTGTCTAGGTTACCTAACGGGCACTTGGATTATCTAGGTTACCTAGCAGGCACTATGACTATCTAGGTTAACTAACGGGCATTTGGACTATGTAGGGCAACTACCGGGCACTTGGACTGTCTAGGTTACCTAACGGGCACTTGGATTATCTAGGTTAACGAACGGGCACTTGGACTATGTAGGTTACCTAGCCACCACTTGGACTATCTAGGTTAGCTAACAGGCACTTGGACTATCTAGGTTCCCTAGCGGGCACTTGTACTATCTAGGTTACCTAGCTGGCACTTGGACTATGTAGGTCAAGTAGCGGGCCCTTGGACTATCTAGGTTAGCTAACGGGCACTTGGACTATGTATGTTCCAGAGTGGGCACTTGGATTATGTAGGTTGCCTAGCGGACATTTAGACTATGTAGGTTTCCTTGCGGGCATTTGGACTATGTAGGTTACCAGCGGGCACTTGGACAATCTAGGTTAACGAACGTGCACTTGGACTATGTAGGTAACCTAGCGGGCACTTGGACTGTCTAGGTTACCTAGCGGGCACTTGGACATTCTAGGTTAACGAACGGGCACTTGGACTATGTAGGTTGCCTAGCGAGCACTTGGAGTATGTAGGTTCCCTAGCGGGCAATTGGACTATGTAGGTTCCCTATCGGGTACTTGGACTGTCTAGGTTAACTAGGGGGCAATTGGAGTGTCTAGGTTACCTAGTGGGCACTTGGACTATGTACGTTCCCTAGCGGGCACTTGGGTTATCTACGTTACCTAGCGCGCACTTGGACAATGTAAGTTAACGAACGGGCACTTGGACTATGTAGGTTAACTAGCGGACACTTGGACTATCTAGGATAGCTAACTGGCAATTGGACTATCAAGGTTACCTAACGGGCACTTGGACTATCTAGGTTACCTAGCAGGCACTTTGACTATCTAGGTTAACTAACGGACACGTGGACTATGTAGGTTGCCTAGCGAGCACCTGGACTATGTAGGTTCCCTAGCGGGCGCTTGGACTGTGTAGATTCCCTAGCGGTACTTGGATTGTCTAGGTTAACTAGCGGGCAATTGGACTGTCTAGGTTACCTAGTGGGCACTTGGACTATGTAGTTTACCTAGCAGGCACTTGGACTATGTAGGTTTACTAGCAGGCACTTAGACTAACTAGGTTACCTAGCGGGCACTTGGACTATGTACGTTCCCTAGCGGGCACTTGGGTTATCAACGTTACCTAGCGGGCACTTGGACTATGTAGGTTAACGAATGGGCACTTGGACTATGTAGGTAACCTAGTGGTCACTTAGACTGTCTAGGTTACCTAGCTGGCACTTGGACTATGTAGGTTAACTAGCGGGCAGTTGGACTATCTAGGTTAACTAGCGGGCACTTGGACTATCCAGGTTAACTAGTGGGCCCTTCCACTATGTAGGTTAACTAGCGGGCCCATGGATTATGTAGGTTTACTAGGGGGCACTTGGACTATCTAGGTTAACTTGCGGGCACTTGGACTATGTAGTTTCCCTAGCGGACATTTGGACTATTTAGGTTATCTAGCGGGCACTTGGACTATGTAGGTTATCTAGCGGGCACTTGGACTATCTAGGTTACCTAGCAGGCACTTTGACTATCTAGGTTAACTAAGGGGCATTTGGACTATGTAGGGCAACTAGCGGGCACTTGGACTGTCTAGGTTACCTAACGGGCACTTGGATTATCTAGGTTACCTAGCAGGCACTATGACTATCTAGGTTAACTAACGGGCATTTGGACTATGTAGGGCAACTAGCGGGCACTTGGACTGTCTAGGTTACCTAACGGGCACTTGGATTATCTAGGTTAACGAACGGGCACTTGGACTATGTAGGTTACCTAGCCACCACTTGGACTATCTAGGTTAGCTAACAGGCACTTGGACTATCTAGGTTCCCTAGCGGGCACTTGCACTATCTAGGTTACCTAGCTGGCACTTGGACTATGTAGGTCAACTAGCGGGCCCTTGGACTATCTAGGTTAGCTAACGGGCACTTGGACTATGTATGTTCCAGAGTGGGCACTTGGAGCATGTAGGTTGCCTAGCGGACATTTAGACTATGTAGGTTTCCTTGCGGGCATTTGGATTATGTAGGTTACCAGCGGGCACTTGGACTATGTAGGTTACCTAGCAGGCACTTTGACTATCTAGGTTAACTAAGGGCACTTGGACTATGTAGGGTAACTAGCGGGCACTTGGACTGTCTAGGTTACCTAACGGGCACTTGGATTATCTAGGTTAACGAACGGGCACTTGTACTATGTAGGTTACCTAGCCACCACTTGGACTATCTAGGTTCCCTAGCGGGCACTTGTACTATCTAGATTACCTAGCTGGCACTTGGACTATGTAGGTCAACTAGCGGGCCCTTGGACTATCTAGGTTAGCTAACGGGCACTTGGACTATGTATGTTCCAGAGCGGGCACTTGGATTATGTAGGTTGCCTAGCGGACAATTAGACTATGTAGGTTTCCTTGCGGGCATTTGGACTATGTAGGTTACCTAGCAGGCACTTGGACTATGTAGGTTCCCTAACGGGCACTTGGACTATGTAGGTTCCCTAGCGGTCACGTGGACTATGTAGGCTCCCTAGAAGGCACTTGGACTATGTAGGTTAACTAGCGGGCACTTGGACTATGTAGGTTACCCAATGGGCACTTGGACTATCTAGGTTAACGAACGGACACTTGGACTATGTAGGTTAGCTATCAGGCACTTGGACTATCTAGGTTACCTAGCGGACACGTGGACGATTTAGGTTAACGAGCGGGCACTTGGACTATCTACGTTAACTAGCAGGCCCTTGGACTATCTAGGTTTACTAGCGGGCACTTGGACTATCTAGGTTAACTAACGGGCACTTGGACTATGTAGTTTCCCTAGAGGGCATTTGGATTATTTATGTTACCTAGTGGGCACTTGGACTATGTAGGTTATCTAGCGGGCACTTGGACTACGTAGGTTAACTAGAAGGCACTTGGACTATCAAGGTTACCTAACGGGCCCTTGGACTATGTAGGTTACCAGCGGGCACTTGGACTATCTAGGTTAACGAACGTGCACTTGGACTATGTAGGTAACCTAGCGGGCACTTGGACTGTCTAGGTTACCTAGCGGGCACTTGGACTATCTAGGTTAACGAACGGGCACTTGGACTATGTAGGTTAACTAGCGGACACTTCGACTATCTAGGTTAGCTAACGGGCAATTGGACAATCTAGGTTAACTAACGGGCACTTGGACTATGTAGGTTGCCTAGCGAGCACTTGGACTATGTAGGTTCCCTAGTGGGCACTTGGACTATGTAGGTTCCCTATCGGGTACTTGGACTGTCTAGGTTAACTAGGGGGCAATTGGACTGTCTAGGTTACCTAGTGGGCACTTGGACTATGTACGTTCCCTAGCGGGCACTTGGGTTATCTACGTTACCTAGCGCGCACTTGGACAATGTAAGTTAACGAACGGGCACTTGGACTATGTAGGTTAACGAACGGGCACTTGGACTTTGTAGGTAACCTAGTGGTCACTTGGACTATGTAGGTTATCTAGCGGACACTTGGACTATCTAGGTTACCTAGCAGGCACTTTGACTATCTAGGTTAACTAACGGGCACTTGGACTATGTAGGGTAACTAGCGGGCACTTGGACTGTCTAGGTTACCTAACGGGCACTTGGATTATCTAGGTTAACGAACGGGCCCTTGGACTATGTAGGTTACCTAGCCACCACTTGGACTATCGAGGTTAGCTAACAGGCACTTGGACTATCTAGGTTCCCTAGCGGGCACTTGTACTATCTAGGTTATCTAGCTGGCACTTGGACTATGTAGGTCAACTAGCGGGCCCTTGGACTATCTAGGTTAGCTAACCGGCACTTGGACTATGTATGTTCCAGAGTGGGCACTTGTATTATGTAGGTTGCCTAGCGGACATTTTGACTATGTAGGTTTCCTTGCGGGCATTTGGACTATGTAGGTTACCTAGCGGGCACTTGGACTATGTAGGTTCCCTAGCGGTCACGTGGACTATGTAGGCTCCCTAGAAGGCACTTGGACTATGTAGGTTAACTAGCGGGCACTTGGACTAACCAGGTTACCAGGCGGGCACATGGACTATGTAGGTTACCCAATGGGCACTTGGACGATCTAGGTTAACGAACGGACACTTGGACTATGTAGGTTAGGTATCAGGCACTTGGACTATCTAGGTTACCTAGCAGGCACTTGGACTATGTAGGTTACCTAGCGGACACTTGGACGATTTAGGTTAACTAGCGGGCATTTGGACTATCTAGGTTAACTAGCAGGCCCTTGGACTATCTAGGTTTACTAGCGGGCACTTGGACTATCTAGGTTAACTAGCGGGCACTTGGACTATGTAGGTTAACTAGCGGTCACTTGAACTCTCTAGGTTACCTAGCGGACACTTGGACTATGTACCTTCCCTAGCGGGCACTTGGACTATCTAGCTTACCTAGCAGGCACTTGGATTATGAAGGATCCCTAGCGGGCAATTGGACTATCTAGGTTACCTAGCTGGCACTTTGACTATGTAGGTTAAGTAGCGGACACTTGCACGATCTAGGTTAACTAGCGGGCCCTTGCACTATGTAGGTTAACTAGCGGGCCCATGGATTATGTAGGTTTACTAGGGGGCACTTGGGACATCTAGGTTAACTAGCGGGCACTTGGACTATGTAGTTTCCCTAGCGTGCATTTGGACGATTTAGGTTGCCTAGCGGGCACTTGGACTATGTAGGTTACCTAGCAGGCACTTTGACTATCTAGGTTAACTAACGGGCACTTGGACTATGTAGGGTAACTAGCGGGCACTTGGACTGTCTAGGTTACCTAACGGGCACTTGGATTATCTAGGTTAACGAACGGGCATTTGGACTATGTAGGTTACCTAGCCACCACTTGGAATATCTAGGTTCCCTAGCGGGCACTTGTACTATCTAGGTTACCTAGCTGGCACTTGGACTATGTAGGTCAACTAGCGGGCCCTTGGACTATCTAGGTTAGCTAACGGGCACTTGGATTATGTAGGTTGCCTAGCGGACATTTAGACTATGTAGGTTTCCTTGCGGGCATTTGGACTATGTAGGTTCCCTAGCAGGCACTTGGACTATGTAGGTTCCCTAACGGGCACTTGGACTATGTAGGTTCCCTAGGGGTCACGTGGACTATGTAGGCTCCCTAGAAGGCACTTGGACTATGTAGGTTAACTAGCGGGCACTTGGACTATGTAGGTTACCCAATGGGCACTTGGACTATCTAGGTTAACGAACGGACACTTGGACTATGTAGGTTAGCTATCAGGCACTTGGACTATCTAGGTTGCCTAGCGGACACTTGGACGATTTAGGATAACTAGCGGGCACTTGGACTATCTAGGTTAACTAGCAGGCCCTCGGACTATCTAGGTTTACTAGCGGGCACTTGGACTATCAAGGTTAACTAACGGGCACTTGGACTATGTAGTTTCCCTAGCGGGCATTTGGATTATTTAGGTTACCTAGTGGGCACTTGGACTATGTAGGTTATCTAGCGGGCACTTGGACTACGTAGGTTAACTAGAAGGCACTTGGACTATCAAGGTTACCTAGCGGGCCCTTGGACTATGTAGGTTACCAGCGGGCACTTGGACTATCTAGGTTAACGAACGTGCACTTGGACTATGTAGGTAACCTAGCGGGCACTTGGACTGTCTAGGTTACCTAGCGGGCAGTTGGACTATCTAGGTTAACGAACGGGCACTTGGACTATGTAGGTTAACTAGCGGACACTTCGACTATCTAGGTTAGCTAACGGGCAATTGGACAATCTAGGTTAACTAACGGGCACGTGGACTATGTAGGTTGCCTAGCGAGCACTTGGACTATGTAGGTTCCCTAGTGGGCTCTTGGACTATGTAGGTTCCTTATCGGGTACTTGGACTGTCTAGGTTAACTAGGGGGCAATTGGACTGTCTAGGTTACCTAGTGGGCACTTGGACTATGTACGTTCCCTAGCGGGCACTTGGGTTATCTACGTTACCTAGCGGGCACTTGGACAATGTAAGTTAACGAACGGGCACTTGGACTATGTAGGTTAACTAGCGGACACTTGGACTATCTAGGATAGCTAACGGGCAATTGGACTATCAAGGTTACCTAACGGGCACTTGGACTATCTAGGTTACCTAGCAGGCACTTTGACTATCTAGGTTAACTAACGGGCACGTGGACTATGTAGGTTGCCTAGCGAGCACCTGGACTATGTAGGTTCCCTAGTGGGCGCTTGGACTATGTAGATTCCCTCGCGGTACTTGGACTGTCTAGGTTAACTAGCGGGCAATTGGACTGTCTAGGTTACCTAGTGGGCACTTGGACTATGTAGTTTACCAAGCAGGCACTTGGACTATGTAGGTTTACTAGCAGGCACTTAGACTAACTAGGTTACCTAGCGGGCACTTGGACTATGTACGTTCCCTAGCGGGCACTTGGGCTATCAACGTTACCTAGCGGGCACTTGGACTATGTAGGTTAACGAATGGGCACTTGGACTATGTAGGTAACCTAGTGGTCACTTGGACTGTCTAGGTTACCTAGCGGGCACTTGGACTATGTAGGTTAACTAGCGGGCACTTGGACTATCTAGGTTAACTAGCGGGCACTTGGACTATCTAGGTTAACTAGTGGGCCCTTGCACTATGTAGGTTAACTAGTGGGCCCAAGGATTATGTAGGTTTACTAGGGGGCCCTTGGACTATCTAGGTTCACTTGCGGGCATTTGGACTATGTAGTTTCCCTAGCGGACATTTGGACTATTTAGGTTACCTAGCGGGCACTTGGACTATGTAGGGTATCTAGCGGGCACTTGGACTATCTAGGTTACCTAGCAGGCACTTTGACTATCTAGGTTAACTAACGGGCATTTGGACTATGTAGGGCAACTAGCGGGCACTTGGACTGTCTAGGTTACCTAACGGGCACTTGGATTATCTAGGTTACCTAGCAGGCACTATGACTATCTAGGTTAACTAACGGGCATTTGGACTATGTAGGGCAACTACCGGGCACTTGGACTGTCTAGGTTACCTAACGGGCACTTGGATTATCTAGGTTAACGAACGGGCACTTGGACTATGTAGGTTACCTAGCCACCACTTGGACTATCTAGGTTAGCTAACAGGCACTTGGACTATCTAGGTTCCCTAGCGGGCACTTGTACTATCTAGGTTACCTAGCTGGCACTTGGACTATGTAGGTCAAGTAGCGGGCCCTTGGACTATCTAGGTTAGCTAACGGGCACTTGGACTATGTATGTTCCAGAGTGGGCACTTGGATTATGTAGGTTGCCTAGCGGACATTTAGACTATGTAGGTTTCCTTGCGGGCATTTGGACTATGTAGGTTACCAGCGGGCACTTGGACAATCTAGGTTAACGAACGTGCACTTGGACTATGTAGGTAACCTAGCGGGCACTTGGACTGTCTAGGTTACCTAGCGGGCACTTGGACATTCTAGGTTAACGAACGGGCACTTGGACTATGTAGGTTGCCTAGCGAGCACTTGGAGTATGTAGGTTCCCTAGCGGGCAATTGGACTATGTAGGTTCCCTATCGGGTACTTGGACTGTCTAGGTTAACTAGGGGGCAATTGGAGTGTCTAGGTTACCTAGTGGGCACTTGGACTATGTACGTTCCCTAGCGGGCACTTGGGTTATCTACGTTACCTAGCGCGCACTTGGACAATGTAAGTTAACGAACGGGCACTTGGACTATGTAGGTTAACTAGCGGACACTTGGACTATCTAGGATAGCTAACTGGCAATTGGACTATCAAGGTTACCTAACGGGCACTTGGACTATCTAGGTTACCTAGCAGGCACTTTGACTATCTAGGTTAACTAACGGACACGTGGACTATGTAGGTTGCCTAGCGAGCACCTGGACTATGTAGGTTCCCTAGCGGGCGCTTGGACTGTGTAGATTCCCTAGCGGTACTTGGACTGTCTAGGTTAACTAGCGGGCAATTGGACTGTCTAGGTTACCTAGTGGGCACTTGGACTATGTAGTTTACCTAGCAGGCACTTGGACTATGTAGGTTTACTAGCAGGCACTTAGACTAACTAGGTTACCTAGCGGGCACTTGGACTATGTACGTTCCCTAGCGGGCACTTGGGTTATCAACGTTACCTAGCGGGCACTTGGACTATGTAGGTTAACGAATGGGCACTTGGACTATGTAGGTAACCTAGTGGTCACTTAGACTGTCTAGGTTACCTAGCTGGCACTGGGACTATGTAGGTTAACTAGCGGGCAGTTGGACTATCTAGGTTAACTAGCGGGCACTTGGACTATCCAGGTTAACTAGTGGGCCCTTCCACTATGTAGGTTAACTAGCGGGACCATGGATTATGTAGGTTTACTGGGGGGCACTTGGACTATCTAGGTTCACTTGCGGGCACTTGGACTATGTAGTTTCCCTAGCGAACATTTGGACTATTTAGGTTACCTAGCGGGCACTTGGACTATGTAGGTTATCTAGCGGGCACTTGGACTATCTAGGTTACCTAGCAGGCACTTTGACTATCTAGGTTAACTAACGGGCATTTGGACTATGTAGGGCAACTAGCGGGCACTTGGACTGTCTAGGTTACCTAACGGGCACTTGGATTATCTAGGTTACCTAGCAGGCACTATGACTATCTAGGTTAACTAACGGGCATTTGGACAATGTAGGGCAACTAGCGGGCACTTGGACTGTCTAGGTTACCTAACGGGCACTTGGATTATCTAGGTTAACGAACGGGCACTTGGACTATGTAGGTAACCTAGTGGTCACTTGGACTATGTAGGTTATCTAGCGGACACTTGGACTATCTAGGTTACCTAGCAGGCACTTTGACTATCTAGGTTAACTAACGGGCACTTGGACTATGTAGGGTAACTAGCGGGCACTTGGACTGTCTAGGTTACCTAACGGGCACTTGGATTATCTAGGTTAACGAACGGGCCCTTGGACTATGTAGGTTACCTAGCCACCACTTGGACTATCGAGGTTAGCTAACAGGCACTTGGACTATCTAGGTTCCCTAGCGGGCACTTGTACTATCTAGGTTATCTAGCTGGCACTTGGACTATGTAGGTCAACTAGCGGGCCCTTGGACTATCTAGGTTAGCTAACCGGCACTTGGACTATGTATGTTCCAGAGTGGGCACTTGTATTATGTAGGTTGCCTAGCGGACATTTTGACTATGTAGGTTTCCTTGCGGGCATTTGGACTATGTAGGTTACCTAGCGGGCACTTGGACTATGTAGGTTCCCTAGCGGTCACGTGGACTATGTAGACTCCCTAGAAGGCACTTGGACTATGTAGGTTAACTAGCGGGCACTTGGACTAACCAGGTTACCAGGCGGGCACATGTACTATGTAGGTTACCCAATGGGCACTTGGACTATCTAGGTTAAAGAACGGACACTTGGACTATGTAGGTTAGGTATCAGGCACTTGGACTATCTAGGTTACCTAGCAGGCACTTGGACTATGTAGGTTACCTAGCGGACACTTGGACGATTTAGGTTAACTAGCGGGCATTTGGACTATCTAGGTTAACTAGCAGGCCCTTGGACTATCTAGGTTTACTAGCGGGCACTTGGACTATCTAGGTTAACTAGCGGGCACTTGGACTATGTAGGTTAACTAGCGGTCACTTGAACTCTCTAGGTTACCTAGCGGACACTTGGACTATGTACCTTCCCTAGCGGGCACTTGGACTATCTAGGTTACCTAGCAGGCACTTGGATTATGAAGGATCCCTAGCGGGCAATTGGACTATCTAGGTTACCTAGCTGGCACTTGGACTATGTAGGTTAAGTAGCGGACACTTGCACGATCTAGGTTAACTAGCGGGCCCTTGCACTATGTAGGTTAACTAGCGGGCCCATGGATTATGTAGGTTTACTAGGGGGCACTTGGGACATCTAGATTAACTAGCGGGCACTTGGACTATGTAGTTTCCCTAGCGTGCATTTGGATTATTTAGGTTGCCTAGCGGGCACTTGGACTATGTAGGTTACCTAGCAGGCACTTTGACTATCTAGGTTAACTAACGGGCACTTGGACTATGTAGGGTAACTAGCGGGCACTTGGACTGTCTAGGTTACCTAACGGGCACTTGGACTATCTAGGTTACCTAGCAGGCACTTTGACTATCTAGGTTAACTAACGGACACGTGGACTATGTAGGTTGCCTAGCGAGCACCTGGACTATGTAGGTTCCCTAGCGGGCGCTTGGACTGTGTAGATTCCCTAGCGGTACTTGGACTGTCTAGGTTAACTAGCGGGCAATTGGACTGTCTAGGTTACCTAGTGGGCACTTGGACTATGTAGTTTACCTAGCAGGCACTTGGACTATGTAGGTTTACTAGCAGGCACTTAGACTAACTAGGTTACCTAGCGGGCACTTGGACTATGTACGTTCCCTAGCGGGCACTTGGGTTATCAACGTTACCTAGCGGGCACTTGGACTATGTAGGTTAACGAATGGGCACTTGGACTATGTAGGTAACCTAGTGGTCACTTAGACTGTCTAGGTTACCTAGCTGGCACTGGGACTATGTAGGTTAACTAGCGGGCAGTTGGACTATCTAGGTTAACTAGCGGGCACTTGGACTATCCAGGTTAACTAGTGGGCCCTTCCACTATGTAGGTTAACTAGCGGGACCATGGATTATGTAGGTTTACTAGGGGGCACTTGGACTATCTAGGTTAACTTGCGGGCACTTGGACTATGTAGTTTCCCTAGCGGACATTTGGACTATTTAGGTTACCTAGCGGGCACTTGGACTATGTAGGTTATCTAGCGGGCACTTGGACTATCTAGGTTACCTAGCAGGCACTTTGACTATCTAGGTTAACTAACGGGCATTTGGACTATGTAGGGCAACTAGCGGGCACTTGGACTGTCTAGGTTACCTAACGGGCACTTGGATTATCTAGGTTACCTAGCAGGCACTATGACTATCTAGGTTAACTAACGGGCATTTGGACAATGTAGGGCAACTAGCGGGCACTTGGACTGTCTAGGTTACCTAACGGGCACTTGGATTATCTAGGTTAACGAACGGGCACTTGGACTATGTAGGTAACCTAGTGGTCACTTGGACTATGTAGGTTATCTAGCGGACACTTGGACTATCTAGGTTACCTAGCAGGCACTTTGACTATCTAGGTTAACTAACGGGCACTTGGACTATGTAGGGTAACTAGCGGGCACTTGGACTGTCTAGGTTACCTAACGGGCACTTGGATTATCTAGGTTAACGAACGGGCCCTTGGACTATGTAGGTTACCTAGCCACCACTTGGACTATCGAGGTTAGCTAACAGGCACTTGGACTATCTAGGTTCCCTAGCGGGCACTTGTACTATCTAGGTTATCTAGCTGGCACTTGGACTATGTAGGTCAACTAGCGGGCCCTTGGACTATCTAGGTTAGCTAACCGGCACTTGGACTATGTATGTTCCAGAGTGGGCACTTGTATTATGTAGGTTGCCTAGCGGACATTTTGACTATGTAGGTTTCCTTGCGGGCATTTGGACTATGTAGGTTACCTAGCGGGCACTTGGACTATGTAGGTTCCCTAGCGGTCACGTGGACTATGTAGACTCCCTAGAAGGCACTTGGACTATGTAGGTTAACTAGCGGGCACTTGGACTAACCAGGTTACCAGGCGGGCACATGGACTATGTAGGTTACCCAATGGGCACTTGGACGATCTAGGTTAACGAACGGACACTTGGACTATGTAGGTTAGGTATCAGGCACTTGGACTATCTAGGTTACCTAGCAGGCACTTGGACTATGTAGGTTACCTAGCGGACACTTGGACGATTTAGGTTAACTAGCGGGCATTTGGACTATCTAGGTTAACTAGCAGGCCCTTGGACTATCTAGGTTTACTAGCGGGCACTTGGACTATCTAGGTTAACTAGCGGGCACTTGGACTATGTAGGTTAACTAGCGGTCACTTGAACTCTCTAGGTTACCTAGCGGACACTTGGACTATGTACCTTCCCTAGCGGGCACTTGGACTATCTAGGTTACCTAGCAGGCACTTGGATTATGAAGGATCCCTAGCGGGCAATTGGACTATCTAGGTTACCTAGCTGGCACTTGGACTATGTAGGTTAAGTAGCGGACACTTGCACGATCTAGGTTAACTAGCGGGCCCTTGCACTATGTAGGTTAACTAGCGGGCCCATGGATTATGTAGGTTTACTAGGGGGCACTTGGGACATCTAGATTAACTAGCGGGCACTTGGACTATGTAGTTTCCCTAGCGTGCATTTGGATTATTTAGGTTGCCTAGCGGGCACTTGGACTATGTAGGTTACCTAGCAGGCACTTTGACTATCTAGGTTAACTAACGGGCACTTGGACTATGTAGGGTAACTAGCGGGCACTTGGACTGTCTAGGTTACCTAACGGGCACTTGGATTATCTAGGTTAACGAACGGGCACTTGGACTATGTAGGTTACCTAGCCACCACTTGGAATATCTAGGTTCCCTAGCGGGCACTTGTACTATCTAGGTTACCTAGCTGGCACTTGGACTATGTAGGTCAACTAGCGGGCCCTTGGACTATCTAGGTTAGCTAACGGGCACTTGGATTATGTAGGTTGCCTAGCGGACATTTAGACTATGTAGGTTTCCTTGCGGGCATTTGGACTATGTAGGTTCCCTAACGGGCACTTGGACTATGTAGGTTCCCTAGGGGTCACGTGGGCTATGTAGGCTCCCTAGAAGGCACTTGGACTATGTAGGTTAACTAGCGGGCACTTGGACTATGTAGGTTAGCCAATGGGCACTTGGACTATCTAGGTTAACGAACGGACACTTGGACTATGTAGGTTAGCTATCAGGCACTTGGACTATCTAGGTTACCTAGCGGACACTTGGACGATTTAGGATAACTAGCGGGCACTTGGACTATCTAGGTTAACTAGCAGGCCTTCGGACTATCTAGGTTTACTAGCGGGCACTTGGACTATCAAGGTTAACTAACGGGCACTAGGACTATGTAGTTTCCCTAGCGGGCATTTGGATTATTTAGGTTACCTAGTGGGCACTTGGACTATGTAGGTTATCTAGCGGGCACTTGGACTACGTAGGTTAACTAGAAGGCACTTGGACTATCAAGGTTACCTAGCGGGCCCTTGGACTATGTAGGTTACCAGCGGGCACTTGGACTATCTAGGTTAACGAACGTGCACTTGGACTATGTAGGTAACCTAGCGGGCACTTGGACTGTCTAGGTTACCTAGCGGGCACTTGGACTATCTAGGTTAACGAACGGGCACTTGGACTATGTAGGTTAACTAGCGGACACTTCGACTATCTAGGTTAGCTAACGGGCAATTGGACAATCTAGGTTAACTAACGGGCACTTGGACTATGTAGGTTGCCTAGCGAGCACTTGGACTATGTAGGTTCCCTAGTGGGCTCTTGGACTATGTAGGTTCCCTATCGGGTACTTGGACTGTCTAGGTTAACTAGGGGGCAATTGGACTGTCTAGGTTACCTAGTGGGCACTTGGACTATGTACGTTCCCTAGCGGGCACTTGGGTTATCTACGTTACCTAGCGGGCACTTGGACAATGTAAGTTAACGAACGGGCACTTGGACTATGTAGGTTAACTAGCGGACACTTGGACTATCTAGGATAGCTAACGGGCAATTGGACTATCAAGGTTACCTAACGGGCACTTGGACTATCTAGGTTACCTAGCAGGCACTT
The DNA here is from genome assembly GCF_050624435.1 of Tenrec ecaudatus. Classification (NCBI taxonomy): domain Eukaryota; kingdom Metazoa; phylum Chordata; class Mammalia; order Afrosoricida; family Tenrecidae; genus Tenrec; species Tenrec ecaudatus. The sequence continues at coordinate 1,251,542 of NW_027457552.1, read as the reverse complement.
TGACTATCTAGGTTAACTAACGGGCACGTGGACTATGTAGGTTGCCTAGCGAGCACCTGGACTATGTAGGTTCCCTAGTGGGCGCTTGGACTATGTAGATTCCCTCGCGGTACTTGGACTGTCTAGGTTAACTAGCGGGCAATTGGACTGTCTAGGTTACCTAGTGGGCACTTGGACTATGTAGTTTACCTAGCAGGCACTTGGACTATGTAGGTTTACTAGCAGGCACTTAGACTAACTAGGTTACCTAGCGGGCACTTGGACTATGTACGTTCCCTAGCGGGCACTTGGGCTATCAACGTTACCTAGCGGGCACTTGGACTATGTAGGTTAACGAATGGGCACTTGGACTATGTAGGTAACCTAGTGGTCACTTGGACTGTCTAGGTTACCTAGCGGGCACTTGGACTATGTAGGTTAACTAGCGGGCACTTGGACTATCTAGGTTAACTAGCGGGCACTTGGACTATCTAGGTTAACTAGTGGGCCCTTGCACTATGTAGGTTAACTAGCGGGCCCAAGGATTATGTAGGTTTACTAGGGGGCACTTGGACTATCTAGGTTCACTTGCGGGCACTTGGACTATGTAGTTTCCCTAGCGGACATTTGGACTATTTAGGTTACCTAGCGGGCACTTGGACTATGTAGGTTATCTAGCGAGCACTTGGACTATCTAGGTTACCTAGCAGGCACTTTGACTATCTAGGTTAACTAACGGGCATTTGGACTATGTAGGGCAACTAGCGGGCACTTGGACTGTCTAGGTTACCTAACGGGCACTTGGATTATCTAGGTTACCTAGCAGGCACTATGACTATCTAGGTTAACTAACGGGCATTTGGACTATGTAGGGCAACTAGCGGGCACTTGGACTGTCTAGGTTACCTAACGGGCACTTGGATTATCTAGGTTAACGAACGGGCACTTGGACTATGTAGGTTACCTAGCCACCACTTGGACTATCTAGGTTAGCTAACAGGCACTTGGACTATCTAGGTTCCCTAGCGGGCACTTGTACTATCTAGGTTACCTAGCTGGCACTTGGACTATGTAGGTCAAGTAGCGGGCCCTTGGACTATCTAGGTTAGCTAACGGGCACTTGGACTATGTATGTTCCAGAGTGGGGACTTGGATTATGTAGGTTGCCTAGCGGACATTTAGACTATGTAGGTTTCCTTGCGGGCATTTGGAGTATGTAGGTTACCAGCGGGCACTTGGACAATCTAGGTTAACGAACGTGCACTTGGACTATGTAGGTAACCTAGCGGGCACTTGGACTGTCTAGGTTACCTAGCGGGCACTTGGACATTCTAGGTTAACGAACGGGCACTTGGACTATGTAGGTTGCCTAGCGAGCACTTGGAGTATGTAGGTTCCCTAGCGGGCAATTGGACTATGTAGGTTCCCTATGGGGTACTTGGACTGTCTAGGTTAACTAGGGGGCAATTGGAGTGTCTAGGTTACCTAGTGGGCACTTGGACTATGTACGTTCCCTAGCGGGCACTTGGGTTATCTACGTTACCTAGCGCGCACTTGGACAATGTAAGTTAACGAACGGGCACTTGGACTATGTAGGTTAACTAGCGGACACTTGGACTATCTAGGATAGCTAACTGGCAATTGGACTATCAAGGTTACCTAACGGGCACTTGGACTATCTAGGTTACCTAGCAGGCACTTTGGCTATCTAGGTTAACTAACGGACACGTGGACTATGTAGGTTGCCTAGCGAGCACCTGGACTATGTAGGTTCCCTAGCGGGCGCTTGGACTGTGTAGATTCCCTAGCGGTACTTGGACTGTCTAGGTTAACTAGCGGGCAATTGGACTGTCTAGGTTACCTAGTGGGCACTTGGACTATGTAGTTTCCCTAGCAGGCACTTGGACTATGTAGGTTTACTAGCAGGCACTTAGACTAACTAGGTTACCTAGCGGGCACTTGGACTATGTACGTTCCCTAGCGGGCACTTGGGTTATCAACGTTACCTAGCGGGCACTTGGACTATGTAGGTTAACGAATGGGCACTTGGACTATGTAGGTAACCTAGTGGTCACTTAGACTGTCTAGGTTACCTAGCTGGCACTTGGATTATGTAGGTTAACTAGCGGGCAGTTGGACTATCTAGGTTAACTAGCGGGCACTTGGACTATCCAGGTTAACTAGTGGGCCCTTCCACTATGTAGGTTAACTAGCGGGACCATGGATTATGTAGGTTTACTAGGGGGCACTTGGACTATCTAGGTTAACTTGCGGGCACTTGGACTATGTAGTTTCCCTAGCGGACATTTGGACTATTTAGGTTACCTAGCGGGCACTTGGACTATGTAGGTTATCTTGCGGGCACTTGGACTATCTAGGTTACCTAGCAGGCACTTTGACTATCTAGGTTAACTAAGGGGCATTTGGACTATGTAGGGCAACTAGCGGGCACTTGGACTGTCTAGGTTACCTAACGGGCACTTGGATTATCTAGGTTACCTAGCAGGCACTATGACTATCTAGGTTAACTAACGGGCATTTGGACTATGTAGGGCAACTAGCGGGCACTTGGACTGTCTAGGTTACCTAACGGGCACTTGGATTATCTAGGTTAACGAACGGGCACTTGGACTATGTAGGTCACCTAGCCACCACTTGGACTATCTAGGTTAGCTAACAGGCACTTGGACTATCTAGGTTCCCTAGCGGGCACTTGCACTATCTAGGTTACCTAGCTGGCACTTGGACTATGTAGGTCAACTAGCGGGCCCTTGGACTATCTAGGTTAGCTAACGGGCACTTGGACTATGTATGTTCCAGAGTGGGCACTTGGAGTATGTAGGTTGCCTAGCGGACATTTAGACTATGTAGGTTTCCTTGCGGGCATTTGGACTATGTAGGTTACCAGCGGGCACTTGGACTATGTAGGTTACCTAGCAGGCACTTTGACTATCTAGGTTAACTAAGGGCACTTGGACTATGTAGGGTAACTAGCGGGCACTTGGACTGTCTAGGTTACCTAACGGGCACTTGGATTATCTAGGTTAACGAACGGGCACTTGGACTATGTAGGTTACCTAGCCACCACTTGGACTATCTAGGTTCCCTAGCGGGCACTTGTACTATCTAGGTTACCTAGCTGGCACTTGGACTATGTAGGTCAACTAGCGGGCCCTTGGACTATCTAGGTTAGCTAACGGGCACTTGGACTATGTATGTTCCAGAGCGGGCACTTGGATTATGTAGGTTGCCTAGCGGACATTTAGACTATGTAGGTTTCCTTGCGGGCATTTGGACTATGTAGGTTCCCTAGCAGGCACTTGGACTATGTAGGTTCCCTAACGGGCACTTGGACTATGTAGGTTCCCTAGGGGTCACGTGGACTATGTAGGCTCCCTAGAAGGCACTTGGACTATGTACGTTAACTAGCGGGCACTTGGACTATGTAGGTTACCCAATGGGCACTTGGACTATCTAGGTTAACGAACGGACACTTGGACTATGTAGGTTACCTATCAGGCACTTGGACTATCTAGGTTACTTAGCGGACACTTGGACGATTTAGGATAACTAGCGGGCACTTGGACTATCTAGGTTAACTAGCAGGCCCTCGGACTATCTAGGTTTACTAGCGGGCACTTGGACTATCAAGGTTAACTAACGGGCACTTGGCCTATGTAGTTTCCCTAGCGGGCATTTGGATTATTTAGGTTACCTAGTGGGCACTTGGACTATGTAGGTTATCTAGCGGGCACTTGGACTACGTAGGTTAACTAGAAGGCACTTGGACTATCAAGGTTACCTAGCGGGCCCTTGGACTATGTAGGTTACCAGCGGGCACTTGGACTATCTAGGTTAACGAACGTGCACTTGGACTATGTAGGTAACCTAGCGGGCACTTGGACTGTCTAGGTTACCTAGCGGGCACTTGGACTATCTAGGTTAACGAACGGGCACTTGGACTATGTAGGTTAACTAGCGGACACTTCGACTATCTAGGTTAGCTAACGGGCAATTGGACAATCTAGGTTAACTAACGGGCACTTGGACTATGTAGGTTGCCTAGCGAGCACTTGGACTATGTAGGTTCCCTAGTGGGCTCTTGGACTATGTAGGTTCCCTATCGGGTACTTGGACTGTCTAGGTTAACTAGGGGGCAATTGGACTGTCTAGGTTACCTAGTGGGCACTTGGACTATGTACGTTCCCTAGCGGGCACTTGGGTTATCTACGTTACCTAGCGGGCACTTGGACAATGTAAGTTAACGAACGGGCACTTGGACTATGTAGGTTAACTAGCGGACACTTGGACTATCTAGGATAGCTAACGGGCAATTGGACTATCAAGGTTACCTAACGGGCACTTGGACTATCTAGGTTACCTAGCAGGCACTTTGACTATCTAGGTTAACTAACGGGCACGTGGACTATGTAGGTTGCCTAGCGAGCACCTGGACTATGTAGGTTCCCTAGTGGGCGCTTGGACTATGTAGATTCCCTCGCGGTACTTGGACTGTCTAGGTTAACTAGCGGGCAATTGGACTGTCTAGGTTACCTAGTGGGCACTTGGACTATGTAGTTTACCTAGCAGGCACTTGGACTATGTAGGTTTACTAGCAGGCACTTAGACTAACTAGGTTACCTAGCGGGCACTTGGACTATGTACGTTCCCTAGCGGGCACTTGGGCTATCAACGTTACCTAGCGGGCATTGGACTATGTAGGTTAACGAATGGGCACTTGGACTATGTAGGTAACCTAGTGGTCACTTGGACTGTCTAGGTTACCTAGCGGGCACTTGGACTATGTAGGTTAACTAGCGGGCACTTGGACTATCTAGGTTAACTAGCGGGCACTTGGACTATCTAGGTTAACTAGTGGGCCCTTGCACTATGTAGGTTAACTAGCGGGCCCAAGGATTATGTAGGTTTACTAGGGGGCACTTGGACTATCTAGGTTCACTTGCGGGCACTTGGACTATGTAGTTTCCCTAGCGGACATTTGGACTATTTAGGTTACCTAGCGGGCACTTGGACTATGTAGGTTATCTAGAGGGCACTTGGACTATCTAGGTTACCTAGCAGGCACTTTGACTATCTAGGTTAACTAACGGGCATTTGGACTATGTAGGGCAACTAGCGGGCACTTGGACTGTCTAGGTTACCTAACGGGCACTTGGATTATCTAGGTTACCTAGCAGGCACTATGACTATCTAGGTTAACTAACGGGCATTTGGACTATGTAGGGCAACTAGCGGGCACTTGGACTGTCTAGGTTACCTAACGGGCACTTGGATTATCTAGGTTAACGAACGGGCACTTGGACTATGTAGGTTACCTAGCCACCACTTGGACTATCTAGGTTAGCTAACAGGCACTTGGACTATCTAGGTTCCCTAGCGGGCACTTGTACCATCTAGGTTACCTAGCTGGCACTTGGACTATGTAGGTCAAGTAGCGGGCCCTTGGACTATCTAGGTTAGCTAACGGGCACTTGGACTATGTATGTTCCAGAGTGGGCACTTGGATTATGTAGGTTGCCTAGCGGACATTTAGATTATGTAGGTTTCCTTGCGGGCATTTGGACTATGTAGGTTACCAGCGGGCACTTGGACAATCTAGGTTAACGAACGTGCACTTGGACTATGTAGGTAACCTAGCGGGCACTTGGACTGTCCAGGTTACCTAGCGGGCACTTGGACATTCTAGGTTAACGAACGGGCACTTGGACTATGTAGGTTGCCTAGCGAGCACTTGGAGTATGTAGGTTCCCTAGCGGGCAATTGGACTATGTAGGTTCCCTATCGGGTACTTGGACTGTCTAGGTTAACTAGGGGGCAATTGGAGTGTCTAGGTTACCTAGTGGGCACTTGGACTATGTACGTTCCCTAGCGGGCACTTGGGTTATCTACGTTACCTAGCGCGCACTTGGACAATGTAAGTTAACGAACGGGCACTTGAACTATGTAGGTTAACTAGCGGACACTTGGACTATCTAGGATAGCTAACTGGCAATTGGACTATCAAGGTTACCTAACGGGCACTTGGACTATCTAGGTTACCTAGCAGGCACTTTGACTATCTAGGTTAACTAACGGACACGTGGACTATGTAGGTTGCCTAGCGAGCACCTGGACTATGTAGGTTCCCTAGCGGGCGCTTGGACTGTGTAGATTCCCTAGCGGTACTTGGACTGTCTACGTTAACTAGCGGGCAATTGGACTGTCTAGGTTACCTAGTGGGCACTTGGACTATGTAATTTACCTAGCAGGCACTTGGACTATGTAGGTTTACTAGCAGGCACTTAGACTAACTAGGTTACCTAGCGGGCACTTGGACTATGTACGTTCCCTAGCGGGCACATGGGTTATAAACGTTACCTAGCGGGCACTTGGACTATGTAGGTTAACGAATGGGCACTTGGACAATGTAGGTAACCTAGTGGTCACTTGGACTGTCTAGGTTACCTAGCTGGCACTTGGACTATGTAGGTTAACTAGCGGGCAGTTGGACTATCTAGGTTAACTAGCGGGCACTTGGACTATCCAGGTTAACTAGTGGGCCCTTCCACTATGTAGGTTAACTAGCGGGCCCATGGATTATGTAGGTTTACTAGGGGGCACTTGGACTATCTAGGTTCACTTGCGGGCACTTGGACTATGTAGTTTCCCTAGCGGACATTTGGACTATTTAGGTTACCTAGCGGGCACTTGGACTATGTAGGTTATCTAGCGGGCACTTGGACTATCTAGGTTACCTAGCAGGCACTTTGACTATCTAGGTTAACTAACGGGCATTTGGACTATGTAGGGCAACTAGCGGGCACTTGGACTGTCTAGGTTACCTAACGGGCACTTGGATTATCTAGGTTACCTAGCAGGCACTATGACTATCTAGGTTAACTAACGGGCATTTGGACTATGTAGGGCAACTAGCGGGCACTTGGACTGTCTAGGTTACCTAACGGGCACTTGGATTATCTAGGTTAACGAACGGGCACTTGGACTATGTAGGTTACCTAGCCACCACTTGGACTATCTAGGTTAGCTAACAGGCACTTGGACTATCTAGGTTCCCTAGCGGGCACTTGCACTATCTAGGTTACCTAGCTGGCACTTGGACTATGTAGGTCAACTAGCGGGCCCTTGGACTATCTAGGTTAGCTAACGGGCACTTGGACTATGTATGTTCCAGAGTGGGCACTTGGAGTATGTAGGTTGCCTAGCGGACATTTAGACTATGTAGGTTTCCTTGCGGGCATTTGGACTATGTAGGTTACCAGCGGGCACTTGGACTATGTAGGTTACCTAGCAGGCACTTTGACTATCTAGGTTAACTAAGGGCACTTGGACTATGTAGGGTAACTAGCGGGCACTTGGACTGTCTAGGTTACCTAACGGGCACTTGGATTATCTAGGTTAACGAACGGGCACTTGGACTATGTAGGTTCCCTAGGGGTCACGTGGACTATGTAGGCTCCCTAGAAGGCACTTGGACTATGTACGTTAACTAGCGGGCACTTGGACTATGTAGGTTACCCAATGGGCACTTGGACTATCTAGGTTAACGAACGGACACTTGGACTATGTAGGTTACCTATCAGGCACTTGGACTATCTAGGTTACTTAGCGGACACTTGGACGATTTAGGATAACTAGCGGGCACTTGGACTATCTAGGTTAACTAGCAGGCCCTCGGACTATCTAGGTTTACTAGCGGGCACTTGGACTATCAAGGTTAACTAACGGGCACTTGGCCTATGTAGTTTCCCTAGCGGGCATTTGGATTATTTAGGTTACCTAGTGGGCACTTGGACTATGTAGGTTATCTAGCGGGCACTTGGACTACGTAGGTTAACTAGAAGGCACTTGGACTATCAAGGTTACCTAGCGGGCCCTTGGACTATGTAGGTTACCAGCGGGCACTTGGACTATCTAGGTTAACGAACGTGCACTTGGACTATGTAGGTAACCTAGCGGGCACTTGGACTGTCTAGGTTACCTAGCGGGCACTTGGACTATCTAGGTTAACGAACGGGCACTTGGACTATGTAGGTTAACTAGCGGACACTTCGACTATCTAGGTTAGCTAACGGGCAATTGGACAATCTAGGTTAACTAACGGGCACTTGGACTATGTAGGTTGCCTAGCGAGCACTTGGACTATGTAGGTTCCCTAGTGGGCTCTTGGACTATGTAGGTTCCCTATCGGGTACTTGGACTGTCTAGGTTAACTAGGGGGCAATTGGACTGTCTAGGTTACCTAGTGGGCACTTGGACTATGTACGTTCCCTAGCGGGCACTTGGGTTATCTACGTTACCTAGCGGGCACTTGGACAATGTAAGTTAACGAACGGGCACTTGGACTATGTAGGTTAACTAGCGGACACTTGGACTATCTAGGATAGCTAACGGGCAATTGGACTATCAAGGTTACCTAACGGGCACTTGGACTATCTAGGTTACCTAGCAGGCACTTTGACTATCTAGGTTAACTAACGGGCACGTGGACTATGTAGGTTGCCTAGCGAGCACCTGGACTATGTAGGTTCCCTAGTGGGCGCTTGGACTATGTAGATTCCCTCGCGGTACTTGGACTGTCTAGGTTAACTAGCGGGCAATTGGACTGTCTAGGTTACCTAGTGGGCACTTGGACTATGTAGTTTACCTAGCAGGCACTTGGACTATGTAGGTTTACTAGCAGGCACTTAGACTAACTAGGTTACCTAGCGGGCACTTGGACTATGTACGTTCCCTAGCGGGCACTTGGGCTATCAACGTTACCTAGCGGGCATTGGACTATGTAGGTTAACGAATGGGCACTTGGACTATGTAGGTAACCTAGTGGTCACTTGGACTGTCTAGGTTACCTAGCGGGCACTTGGACTATGTAGGTTAACTAGCGGGCACTTGGACTATCTAGGTTAACTAGCGGGCACTTGGACTATCTAGGTTAACTAGTGGGCCCTTGCACTATGTAGGTTAACTAGCGGGCCCAAGGATTATGTAGGTTTACTAGGGGGCACTTGGACTATCTAGGTTCACTTGCGGGCACTTGGACTATGTAGTTTCCCTAGCGGACATTTGGACTATTTAGGTTACCTAGCGGGCACTTGGACTATGTAGGTTATCTAGAGGGCACTTGGACTATCTAGGTTACCTAGCAGGCACTTTGACTATCTAGGTTAACTAACGGGCATTTGGACTATGTAGGGCAACTAGCGGGCACTTGGACTGTCTAGGTTACCTAACGGGCACTTGGATTATCTAGGTTACCTAGCAGGCACTATGACTATCTAGGTTAACTAACGGGCATTTGGACTATGTAGGGCAACTAGCGGGCACTTGGACTGTCTAGGTTACCTAACGGGCACTTGGATTATCTAGGTTAACGAACGGGCACTTGGACTATGTAGGTTACCTAGCCACCACTTGGACTATCTAGGTTAGCTAACAGGCACTTGGACTATCTAGGTTCCCTAGCGGGCACTTGTACCATCTAGGTTACCTAGCTGGCACTTGGACTATGTAGGTCAAGTAGCGGGCCCTTGGACTATCTAGGTTAGCTAACGGGCACTTGGACTATGTATGTTCCAGAGTGGGCACTTGGATTATGTAGGTTGCCTAGCGGACATTTAGATTATGTAGGTTTCCTTGCGGGCATTTGGACTATGTAGGTTACCAGCGGGCACTTGGACAATCTAGGTTAACGAACGTGCACTTGGACTATGTAGGTAACCTAGCGGGCACTTGGACTGTCCAGGTTACCTAGCGGGCACTTGGACATTCTAGGTTAACGAACGGGCACTTGGACTATGTAGGTTGCCTAGCGAGCACTTGGAGTATGTAGGTTCCCTAGCGGGCAATTGGACTATGTAGGTTCCCTATCGGGTACTTGGACTGTCTAGGTTAACTAGGGGGCAATTGGAGTGTCTAGGTTACCTAGTGGGCACTTGGACTATGTACGTTCCCTAGCGGGCACTTGGGTTATCTACGTTACCTAGCGCGCACTTGGACAATGTAAGTTAACGAACGGGCACTTGAACTATGTAGGTTAACTAGCGGACACTTGGACTATCTAGGATAGCTAACTGGCAATTGGACTATCAAGGTTACCTAACGGGCACTTGGACTATCTAGGTTACCTAGCAGGCACTTTGACTATCTAGGTTAACTAACGGACACGTGGACTATGTAGGTTGCCTAGCGAGCACCTGGACTATGTAGGTTCCCTAGCGGGCGCTTGGACTGTGTAGATTCCCTAGCGGTACTTGGACTGTCTACGTTAACTAGCGGGCAATTGGACTGTCTAGGTTACCTAGTGGGCACTTGGACTATGTAATTTACCTAGCAGGCACTTGGACTATGTAGGTTTACTAGCAGGCACTTAGACTAACTAGGTTACCTAGCGGGCACTTGGACTATGTACGTTCCCTAGCGGGCACATGGGTTATAAACGTTACCTAGCGGGCACTTGGACTATGTAGGTTAACGAATGGGCACTTGGACAATGTAGGTAACCTAGTGGTCACTTGGACTGTCTAGGTTACCTAGCTGGCACTTGGACTATGTAGGTTAACTAGCGGGCAGTTGGACTATCTAGGTTAACTAGCGGGCACTTGGACTATCCAGGTTAACTAGTGGGCCCTTCCACTATGTAGGTTAACTAGCGGGCCCATGGATTATGTAGGTTTACTAGGGGGCACTTGGACTATCTAGGTTCACTTGCGGGCACTTGGACTATGTAGTTTCCCTAGCGGACATTTGGACTATTTAGGTTACCTAGCGGGCACTTGGACTATGTAGGTTATCTAGCGGGCACTTGGACTATCTAGGTTACCTAGCAGGCACTTTGACTATCTAGGTTAACTAACGGGCATTTGGACTATGTAGGGCAACTAGCGGGCACTTGGACTGTCTAGGTTACCTAACGGGCACTTGGATTATCTAGGTTACCTAGCAGGCACTATGACTATCTAGGTTAACTAACGGGCATTTGGACTATGTAGGGCAACTAGCGGGCACTTGGACTGTCTAGGTTACCTAACGGGCACTTGGATTATCTAGGTTAACGAACGGGCACTTGGACTATGTAGGTTACCTAGCCACCACTTGGACTATCTAGGTTAGCTAACAGGCACTTGGACTATCTAGGTTCCCTAGCGGGCACTTGCACTATCTAGGTTACCTAGCTGGCACTTGGACTATGTAGGTCAACTAGCGGGCCCTTGGACTATCTAGGTTAGCTAACGGGCACTTGGACTATGTATGTTCCAGAGTGGGCACTTGGAGTATGTAGGTTGCCTAGCGGACATTTAGACTATGTAGATTTCCTTGCGGGCATTTGGACTATGTAGGTTACCAGCGGGCACTTGGACTATGTAGGTTACCTAGCAGGCACTTTGACTATCTAGGTTAACTAAGGGCACTTGGACTATGTAGGGTAACTAGCGGGCACTTGGACTGTCTAGGTTACCTAACGGGCACTTGGATTATCTAGGTTAACGAACGGGCATTTGGACTATGTAGGTTACCTAGCCACCACTTGGACTATCTAGGTTCCCTAGCGGGCACTTGTACTATCTAGATTACCTAGCTGGCACTTGGACTATGTAGGTCAACTAGCGGGCCCTTGGACTATCTAGGTTAGCTAACGGACACTTGGACTATGTATGTTCCAGAGCGGGCACTTGGATTATGTAGGTTGCCTAGCGGACATTTAGACTATGTAGGTTTCCTTGCGGGCATTTGGACTATGTAGGTTCCCTAGCAGGGACTTGGACTATGTAGGTTCCCTAACGGGCACTTGGACTATGTAGGTTCCCTAGGGGTCACGTGGACTATGTAGGCTCCCTAGAAGGCACTTGGACTATGTAGGTTAACTAGCGGGCACTTGGACTATGTAAGTTACCCAATGGGCACTTGGACTATCTAGGTTAACGAACGGACACTTGGACTATGTAGGTTAGCTATCAGGCACTTGGACTATCTAGGTTACCTAGCGGACACGTGGACGATTAAGGTTAACGAGCGGGCACTTGGACTATCTAGGTTAACTAGCAGGCCCTTGGACTATCTAGGTTTACTAGCGGGCACTTGGACTATCTAGGTTAACTAACGGGCACTTGGACTATGTAGTTTCCCTAGAGGGCATTTGGATTATTTAGGTTACCTAGTGGGCACTTGGACTATGTAGTTTATCTAGCGGGCACTTGGACTACGTAGGTTAACTAGAAGGCACTTGGACTATCAAGGTTACCTAACGGGCCCTTGGACTATGTAGGTTACCAGCGGGCACTTGGACTATCTAGGTTAACGAACGTGCACTTGGACTATGTAGGTAACATAGCGGGCACTTGGACTGTCTAGGTTACCTAGCGGGCACTTGGACTATCTAGGTTAACGAACGGGCACTTGGACTATGTAGGTTAACTAGCGGACACTTCGACTATCTAGGTTAGCTAACGGGCAATTGGACAATCTAGGTTAACTAACGGGCACTTGGACTATGTAGGTTGCCTAGCGAGCACTTGGACTATGTAGGTTCCCTAGTGGGCACTTGGACTATGTAGGTTCCCTATCGGGTACTTGGACTGTCTAGGTTAACTAGGGGGCAATTGGACTGTCTAGGTTACCTAGTGGGCACTTGGACTATGTACGTTCCCTAGCGGGCACTTGGGTTATCTACGTTACCTAGCGCGCACTTGGACAATGTAAGTTAACGAACGGGCACTTGGACTATGTAGGTTAACGAACGGGCACTTGGACTATGTAGGTCAACTTACGGGCCCTTGGACTATCTAGGTTAGCTAACGGGCACTTGGACTATGTATGTTCCAGAGTGGGCACTTGTATTATGTAGGTTGCCTAGCGGACATTTAGACTATGTAGGTTTCCTTGCGGGCATTTGGACTATGTAGGTTACCTAGCGGGCACTTGGACTATGTAGGTTCCCTAGCGGTCACGTGGACTATGTAGGCTCCCTAGAAGGCACTTGGACTATGTAGGTTAACTAGCGGGCACTTGGACTAACCAGGTTACCAGGCGGACACATGGACTATGTAGGTTACCCAATGGGCACTTGGACTATCTAGGTTAACGAACGGACACTTGGACTATGTAGGTTAGGTATCAGGCACTTGGACTATCTATGTTACCTAGCAGGCACTTGGACTATGTAGGTTACCTAGCGGACACTTGGACGATTAAGGTTAACTAGCGGGCATTTGTACTATCTAGGTTAACTAGCATGCCCTTGGACTATCTAGGTTTACTAGCGGGCACTTGGACTATCTAGGTTAACTAGCGGGCACTTGGACTATGTAGGTTAACTACCGGTCACTTGAACTCTCTAGGTTACCTAGCGGACACTTGGACTATGTACCTTCCCTAGCGGGCACTTGGACTATCTAGGTTACGTAGCAGGCACTTGGATTATGAAGGATCCCTAGCGGGCAATTGGACTATCTAGGTTACCTAGCTGGCACTTGGACTATGTAGGTTAAGTAGCGGACACTTGCACTATCTAGGTTAACTAGCGGGCCCTTGCACTATGTAGGTTAACTAGCGGGCCCATGGATTATGTAGGTTTACTAGGGGGCACTTGGGACATCTAGGTTAACTAGCGGGCACTTGGACTATGTAGTTTCCCTAGCGTGCATTTGGACTATTTAGGTTGCCTAGCGGGCACTTGGACTATGTAGGTTACCTAGCAGGCACTTTGACTATCTAGGTTAACTAACGGGCACTTGGACTATGTAGGGTAACTAGCGGGCACTTGGACTGTCTAGGTTACCTAACGGGCACTTGGATTATCTAGGTTAACGAACGGGCACTTGGACTATGTAGGTTACCTAGCCACCACTTGGAATATCTAGGTTCCCTAGCGGGCACTTGTACTATCTAGGTTACCTAGCTGGCACTTGGACTATGTAGGTCAACTAGCGGGCCCTTGGACTATCTAGGTTAGCTAACGGGCACTTGGATTATGTAGGTTGCCTAGCGGACATTTAGACTATGTAGGTTTCCTTGCGGGCATTTGGACTATGTAGGTTCCCTAGCAGGCACTTGGACTATGTAGGTTCCCTAACGGGCACTTGGACTACGTAGGTTCCCTAGGGGTCACGTGGACTATGTAGGCTCCCTAGAAGGCACTTGGACTATGTAGGTTAACTAGCGGGCACTTGGACTATGTAGGTTACCCAATGGGCACTTGGACTATCTAGGTTAACGAACAGACACTTGGACTATGTAGGTTAGCTATCAGGCACTTGGACTATCTAGGTTACCTAGCGGACACGTGGACGATTAAGGTTAACGAGCGGGCACTTGGACTATCTAGGTTAACTAGCAGGCCCTCGGACTATCTAGGTTTACTAGCGGGCACTTGGACTATCAAGGTTAACTAACGGGCACTTGGACTATGTAGTTTCCCTAGCGGGCATTTGGATTATTTAGGTTACCTAGTGGGCACTTGGACTATGTAGGTTATCTAGCGGGCACTTGGACTACGTAGGTTAACTAGAAGGCACTTGGACTATCAAGGTTACCTAGCGGGCCCTTGGACTATGTAGGTTACCAGCGGGCACTTGGACTATCTAGGTTAACGAACGTGCACTTGGACTATGTAGGTAACCTAGCGGGCACTTGGACTGTCTAGGTTACCTAGCGGGCACTTGGACTATCTAGGTTAACGAACGGGCACTTGGACTATGTAGGTTAACTAGCGGACACTTCGACTATCTAGGTTAGCTAACGGGCAATTTGACAATCTAGGTTAACTAACGGGCACTTGGACTATGTAGGTTGCCTAGCGAGCACTTGGACTATGTAGGTTCCCTAGTGGGCTCTTGGACTATGTAGGTTCCCTATCGGGTACTTGGACTGTCTAGGTTAACTAGGGGGCAATTGGACTGTCTAGGTTACCTAGTGGGCACTTGGACTATGTACGTTCCCTAGCGGGCACTTGGGTTATCTACGTTACCTAGCGGGCACTTGGACAATGTAAGTTAACGAACGGGCACTTGGACTATGTAGGTTAACTAGCGGACACTTGGACTATCTAGGATAGCTAACGGGCAATTGGACTATCAAGGTTACCTAACGGGCACTTGGACTATCTAGGTTACCTAGCAGGCACTTTGACTATCTAGGTTAACTAACGGGCACGTGGACTATGTAGGTTGCCTAGCGAGCACCTGGACTATGTAGGTTCCCTAGTGGGCGCTTGGACTATGTAGATTCCCTCGCGGTACTTGGACTGTCTAGGTTAACTAGCGGGCAATTGGACTGTCTAGGTTACCTAGTGGGCACTTGGACTATGTAGTTTACCTAGCAGGCACTTGGACTATGTAGGTTTACTAGCAGGCACTTAGACTAACTAGGTTACCTAGCGGGCACTTGGACTATGTACGTTCCCTAGCGGGCACTTGGGCTATCAACGTTACCTAGCGGGCACTTGGACTATGTAAGTTAACGAATGGGCACTTGGACTATGTAGGTAACCTAGTGGTCACTTGGACTGTCTAGGTTACCTAGCGGGCACTTGGACTATGTAGGTTAACTAGCGGGCACTTGGACTATCTAGGTTAACTAGCGGGCACTTGGACTATCTAGGTTAACTAGTGGGCCCTTGCACTATGTAGGTTAACTAGCGGGCCCAAGGATTATGTAGGTTTACTAGGGGGCACTTGGACTATCTAGGTTCACTTGCGGGCACTTGGACTATGTAGTTTCCCTAGCGGACATTTGGACTATTTAGGTTACCTAGCGGGCACTTGGAATATGTAGGTTATCTAGCGAGCACTTGGACTATCTAGGTTACCTAGCAGGCACTTTGACTATCTAGGTTAACTAACGGGCATTTGGACTATGTAGGGCAACTAGCGGGCAGTTGGACTGTCTAGGTTACCTAACGGGCACTTGGATTATCTAGGTTACCTAGCAGGCACTATGACTATCTAGGTTAACTAACGGGCATTTGGACTATGTAGGGCAACTAGCGGGCACTTGGACTGTCTAGGTTACCTAACGGGCACTTGGATTATCTAGGTTAACGAACGGGCACTTGGACTATGTAGGTTACCTAGCCACCACTTGGACTATCTAGGTTAGCTAACAGGCACTTGGACTATCTAGGTTCCCTAGCGGGCACTTGCACTATCTAGGTTACCTAGCTGGCACTTGGACTATGTAGGTCAACTAGCGGGCCCTTGGACTATCTAGGTTAGCTAACGGGCACTTGGATTATGTAGGTTGCCTAGCGGACATTTAGACTATGTAGGTTTCCTTGCGGGCATTTGGACTATGTAGGTTCCCTAGCAGGCACTTGGACTATGTAGGTTCCCTAACGGGCACTTGGACTATGTAGGTTCCCTAGGGGTCACGTGGACTATGTAGGCTCCCTAGAAGGCACTTGGACTATGTAGGTTAACTAGCGGGCACTTGGACTATGTAGGTTACCCAATGGGCACTTGGACTATCTAGGTTAACGAACCGACACTTGGACTATGTAGGTTAGCTATCAGGCACTTGGACTATCTAGGTTACCTAGCGGACACTTGGACGATTTAGGATAACTAGCGGGCACTTGGACTATCTAGGTTAACTAGCAGGCCCTCGGACTATCTAGGTTTACTAGCGGGCACTTGGACTATCAAGGTTAACTAAGGGGCACTTGGACTATGTAGTTTCCCTAGCGGGCATTTGGATTATTTAGGTTACCTAGTGGGCACTTGGACTATGTAGGTTATCTAGCGGGCACTTGGACTACGTAGGTTAACTAGAAGGCACTTGGACTATCAAGGTTACCTAGCGGGCCCTTGGACTATGTAGGTTACCAGCGGGCACTTGGACTATCTAAGTTAACAAACGTGCACTTGGACTATGTAGGTAACCTAGCGGGCACTTGGACTGTCTAGGTTACCTAGCGGGCACTTGGACTATCTAGGTTAACGAACGGGCACTTGGTTATGTAGGTTAACTAGCGGACACTTCGACTATCTAGGTTAGCTAACGGGCAATTGGACAATCTAGGTTAACTAACGGGCACTTGGACTATGTAGGTTGCCTAGCGAGCACTTGGACTATGTAGGTTCCCTAGTGGGCTCTTGGACTATGTAGGTTCCCTATCGGGTACTTGGACTGTCTAGGTTAACTAGGGGGCAATTGGACTGTCTAGGTTACCTAGTGGGCACTTGGACTATGTACGTTCCCTAGCGGGCACTTGGGTTATCTACGTTACCTAGCGGGCACTTGGACAATGTAAGTTAACGAACGGGCACTTGGACTATGTAGGTTAACTATCGGACACTTGGACTATCTAGGATAGCTAACGGGCAATTGGACTATCAAGGTTACCTAACGGGCACTTGGACTATCTAGGTTACCTAGCAGGCACTTTGACTATCTAGGTTAACTAACGGGCACGTGGACTATGTAGGTTGCCTAGCGAGCACCTGGACTATGTAGGTTCCCTAGTGGGCGCTTGGACTATGTAGATTCCCTCGCGGTACTTGGACTGTCTAGGTTAACTAGCGGGCAATTGGACTGTCTAGGTTACCTAGTGGGCACTTGGACTATGTAGTTTACCTAGCAGGCACTTGGACTATGTAGGTTTACTAGCAGGCACTTAGACTAACTAGGTTACCTAGCGTGCACTTTGACTATGTACGTTCCCTAGCGGGCACTTGGGCTATCAACATTACCTAGCGGGCACTTGGACTATGTAGGTTAACGAATGGGCACTTGGACTATGTAGGTAACCTAGTGGTCACTTGGACTGTCTAGGTTACCTAGCGGGCACTTGGACTATGTAGGTTAACTAGCGGGCACTTGGACTATCTAGGTTAACTAGCGGGCACTTGGACTATCTAGGTTAACTAGTGGGCCCTTGCACTATGTAGGTTAACTAGCGGGCCCAAGGATTATGTAGGTTTACTAGGGGGCACTTGGACTATCTAGGTTCACTTGCGGGCACTTGGACTATGTAGTTTCCCTAGCGGACATTTGGACTATTTAGGTTACCTAGCGGGCACTTGGACTATGTAGGTTATCTAGCGAGCACTTGGACTATCTAGGTTACCTAGCAGGCACTTTGACTATCTAGGTTAACTAACGGGCATTTGGACTATGTAGGGCAACTAGCGGGCAGTTGGACTGTCTAGGTTACCTAACGGGCACTTGGATTATCTAGGTTACCTAGCAGGCACTATGACTATCTAGGTTAACTAACGGGCATTTGGACTATGTAGGGCAACTAGCGGGCACTTGGACTGTCTAGGTTACCTAACGGGCACTTGGATTATCTAGGTTAACGAACGGGCACTTGGACTATGTAGGTTACCTAGCCACCACTTGGACTATCTAGGTTAGCTAACAGGCACTTGGACTATCTAGGTTCCCTAGCGGGCACTTGCACTATCTAGGTTACCTAGCTGGCACTTGGACTATGTAGGTCAACTAGCGGGCCCTTGGACTATCTAGGTTAGCTAACGGGCACTTGGATTATGTAGGTTGCCTAGCGGACATTTAGACTATGTAGGTTTCCTTGCGGGCATTTGGACTATGTAGGTTCCCTAGCAGGCACTTGGACTATGTAGGTTCCCTAACGGGCACTTGGACTATGTAGGTTCCCTAGGGGTCACGTGGACTATGTAGGCTCCCTAGAAGGCACTTGGACTATGTAGGTTAACTAGCGGGCACTTGGACTATGTAGGTTACCCAATGGGCACTTGGACTATCTAGGTTAACGAACCGACACTTGGACTATGTAGGTTAGCTATCAGGCACTTGGACTATCTAGGTTACCTAGCGGACACTTGGACGATTTAGGATAACTAGCGGGCACTTGGACTATCTAGGTTAACTAGCAGGCCCTCGGACTATCTAGGTTTACTAGCGGGCACTTGGACTATCAAGGTTAACTAAGGGGCACTTGGACTATGTAGTTTCCCTAGCGGGCATTTGGATTATTTAGGTTACCTAGTGGGCACTTGGACTATGTAGGTTATCTAGCGGGCACTTGGACTACGTAGGTTAACTAGAAGGCACTTGGACTATCAAGGTTACCTAGCGGGCCCTTGGACTATGTAGGTTACCAGCGGGCACTTGGACTATCTAAGTTAACAAACGTGCACTTGGACTATGTAGGTAACCTAGCGGGCACTTGGACTGTCTAGGTTACCTAGCGGGCACTTGGACTATCTAGGTTAACGAACGGGCACTTGGTTATGTAGGTTAACTAGCGGACACTTCGACTATCTAGGTTAGCTAACGGGCAATTGGACAATCTAGGTTAACTAACGGGCACTTGGACTATGTAGGTTGCCTAGCGAGCACTTGGACTATGTAGGTTCCCTAGTGGGCTCTTGGACTATGTAGGTTCCCTATCGGGTACTTGGACTGTCTAGGTTAACTAGGGGGCAATTGGACTGTCTAGGTTACCTAGTGGGCACTTGGACTATGTACGTTCCCTAGCGGGCACTTGGGTTATCTACGTTACCTAGCGGGCACTTGGACAATGTAAGTTAACGAACGGGCACTTGGACTATGTAGGTTAACTATCGGACACTTGGACTATCTAGGATAGCTAACGGGCAATTGGACTATCAAGGTTACCTAACGGGCACTTGGACTATCTAGGTTACCTAGCAGGCACTTTGACTATCTAGGTTAACTAACGGGCACGTGGACTATGTAGGTTGCCTAGCGAGCACCTGGACTATGTAGGTTCCCTAGTGGGCGCTTGGACTATGTAGATTCCCTCGCGGTACTTGGACTGTCTAGGTTAACTAGCGGGCAATTGGACTGTCTAGGTTACCTAGTGGGCACTTGGACTATGTAGTTTACCTAGCAGGCACTTGGACTATGTAGGTTTACTAGCAGGCACTTAGACTAACTAGGTTACCTAGCGTGCACTTTGACTATGTACGTTCCCTAGCGGGCACTTGGGCTATCAACATTACCTAGCGGGCACTTGGACTATGTAGGTTAACGAATGGGCACTTGGACTATGTAGGTAACCTAGTGGTCACTTGGACTGTCTAGGTTACCTAGCGGGCACTTGGACTATGTAGGTTAACTAGCGGGCACTTGGACTATCTAGGTTAACTAGCGGGCACTTGGACTATCTAGGTTAACTAGTGGGCCCTTGCACTATGTAGGTTAACTAGCGGGCCCAAGGATTATGTAGGTTTACTAGGGGGCACTTGGACTATCTAGGTTCACTTGCGGGCACTTGGACTATGTAGTTTCCCTAGCGGACATTTGGACTATTTAGGTTACCTAGCGGGCACTTGGACTATGTAGGTTATCTAGCGAGCACTTGGACTATCTAGGTTACCTAGCAGGCACTTTGACTATCTAGGTTAACTAACGGGCATTTGGACTATGTAGGGCAACTAGCGGGCAGTTGGACTGTCTAGGTTACCTAACGGGCACTTGGATTATCTAGGTTACCTAGCAGGCACTATGACTATCTAGGTTAACTAACGGGCATTTGGACTATGTAGGGCAACTAGCGGGCACTTGGACTGTCTAGGTTACCTAACGGGCACTTGGATTATCTAGGTTAACGAACGGGCACTTGGACTATGTAGGTTACCTAGCCACCACTTGGACTATCTAGGTTAGCTAACAGGCACTTGGACTATCTAGGTTCCCTAGCGGGCACTTGCACTATCTAGGTTACCTAGCTGGCACTTGGACTATGTAGGTCAACTAGCGGGCCCTTGGACTATCTAGGTTAGCTAACGGGCACTTGGATTATGTAGGTTGCCTAGCGGACATTTAGACTATGTAGGTTTCCTTGCGGGCATTTGGACTATGTAGGTTCCCTAGCAGGCACTTGGACTATGTAGGTTCCCTAACGGGCACTTGGACTATGTAGTTTCCCTAGGGGTCACGTGGACTATGTAGGCTCCCTAGAAGGCACTTGGACTATGTAGGTTAACTAGCGGGCACTTGGACTATGTAGGTTACCCAATGGGCACTTGGACTATCTAGGTTAACGAACCGACACTTGGACTATGTAGGTTAGCTATCAGGCACTTGGACTATCTAGGTTACCTAGCGGACACTTGGACGATTTAGGATAACTAGCGGGCACTTGGACTATCTAGGTTAACTAACAGGCCCTCGGACTATCTAGGTTTACTAGCGGGCACTTGGACTATCAAGGTTAACTAACGGGCACTTGGACTATGTAGTTTCCCTAGCGGGCATTTGGATTATTTAGGTTACCTAGTGGGCACTTGGACTATGTAGGTTATCTAGCGGGCACTTGGACTACGTAGGTTAACTAGAAGGCACTTGGACTATCAAGGTTACCTAGCGGGCCCTTGGACTATGTAGGTTACCAGCGGGCACTTGGACTATCTAGGTTAACGAACGTGCACTTGGACTATGTAGGTAACCTAGCGGGCACTTGGACTGTCTAGGTTACCTAGCGGGCACTTGGACTATCTAGGTTAACGAACGGGCACTTGGTTATGTAGGTTAACTAGCGGACACTTCGACTATCTAGGTTAGCTAACGGGCAATTTGACAATCTAGGTTAACTAACGGGCACTTGGACTATGTAGGTTGCCTAGCGAGCACTTGGACTATGTAGGTTCCCTAGTGGGCTCTTGGACTATGTAGGTTCCCTATCGGGTACTTGGACTGTCTAGGTTAACTAGGGGGCAATTGGACTGTCTAGGTTACCTAGTGGGCACTTGGACTATGTACGTTCCCTAGCGGGCACTTGGGTTATCTACGTTACCTAGCGGGCACTTGGACAATGTAAGTTAACGAACGGGCACTTGGACTATGTAGGTTAACTATCGGACACTTGGACTATCTAGGATAGCTAACGGGCAATTGGACTATCAAGGTTACCTAACGGGCACTTGGACTATCTAGGTTACCTAGCAGGCACTTTGACTATCTAGGTTAACTAACGGGCACGTGGACTATGTAGGTTGCCTAGCGAGCACCTGGACTATGTAGGTTCCCTAGTGGGCGCTTGGACTATGTAGATTCCCTCGCGGTACTTGGACTGTCTAGGTTAACTAGCGGGCAATTGGACTGTCTAGGTTACCTAGCAGGCACTTGGACTATGTAGGTTTACTAGCAGGCACTTAGACTAACTAGGTTACCTAGCGGGCACTTGGACTATGTACGTTCCCTAGCGGGCACTTGGGCTATCAACGTTACCTAGCGGGCACTTGGACTATATAGGTTAACGAATGGGCACTTGGACTATGTAGGTAACCTAGTGGTCACTTGGACTGTCTAGGTTACCTAGCGGGCACTTGGACTATGTAGGTTAACTAGCGGGCACTTGGACTATCTAGGTTAACTAGCGGGCACTTGGACTATCTAGGTTAACTAGTGGGCCCTTGCACTATGTAGGTTAACTAGCGGGCCCAAGGATTATGTAGGTTTACTAGGGGGCACTTGGACTATCTAGGTTCACTTGCGGGCACTTGGACTATGTAGTTTCCCTAGCGGACATTTGGACTATTTAGGTTACCTAGCGGGCACTTGGACTATGTAGGTTATCTAGCGAGCACTTGGACTATCTAGGTTACCTAGCAGGCACTTTGACTATCTAGGTTAACTAACGGGCATTTGGACTATGTAGGGCAACTAGCGGGCAGTTGGACTGTCTAGGTTACCTAACGGGCACTTGGATTATCTAGGTTACCTAGCAGGCACTATGACTATCTAGGTTAACTAACGGGCATTTGGACTATGTAGGGCAACTAGCGGGCACTTGGACTGTCTAGGTTACCTAACGGGCACTTGGATTATCTAGGTTAACGAACGGGCACTTGGACTATGTAGGTTACCTAGCCACCACTTGGACTATCTAGGTTAGCTAACAGGCACTTGGACTATCTAGGTTCCCTAGCGGGCACTTGCACTATCTAGGTTACCTAGCTGGCACTTGGACTATGTAGGTCAACTAGCGGGCCCTTGGACTATCTAGGTTAGCTAACGGGCACTTGGATTATGTAGGTTGCCTAGCGGACATTTAGACTATGTAGGTTCCCTAGCAGGCACTTGGACTATGTAGGTTCCCTAACGGGCACTTGGATTATGTAGTTTCCCTAGGGGTCACGTGGACTATGTAGGCTCCCTAGAAGGCACTTGGACTATGTAGGTTAACTAGCGGGCACTTGGACTATGTAGGTTACCCAATGGGCACTTGGACTATCTAGGTTAAC
Organism: Tenrec ecaudatus; assembly: GCF_050624435.1. Taxonomy (NCBI): domain Eukaryota; kingdom Metazoa; phylum Chordata; class Mammalia; order Afrosoricida; family Tenrecidae; genus Tenrec; species Tenrec ecaudatus. Next base: position 1,228,356 of record NW_027457552.1, on the reverse strand, counting down.
GAACCGACACTTGGACTATGTAGGTTAGCTATCAGGCACTTGGACTATCTAGGTTACCTAGCGGACACTTGGACGATTTAGGATAACTAGCGGGCACTTGGACTATCTAGGTTAACTAGCAGGCCCTCGGACTATCTAGGTTTACTAGCGGGCACTTGGACTATCAAGGTTAACTAACGGGCACTTGGACTATGTAGTTTCCCTAGCGGGCATTTGGATTATTTAGGTTACCTAGTGGGCACTTGGACTATGTAGGTTATCTAGCGGGCACTTGGACTACGTAGGTTAACTAGAAGGCACTTGGACTATCAAGGTTACCTAGCGGGCCCTTGGACTATGTAGGTTACCAGCGGGCACTTGGACTATCTAGGTTAACGAACGTGCACTTGGACTATGTAGGTAACCTAGCGGGCACTTGGACTGTCTAGGTTACCTAGCGGGCACTTGGACTATCTAGGTTAACGAACGGGCACTTGGTTATGTAGGTTAACTAGCGGACACTTCGACTATCTAGGTTAGCTAACGGGCAATTGGACAATCTAGGTTAACTAACGGGCACTTGGACTATGTAGGTTGCCTAGCGAGCACTTGGACTATGTAGGTTCCCTAGTGGGCTCTTGGACTATGTAGGTTCCCTATCGGGTACTTGGACTGTCTAGGTTAACTAGGGGGCAATTGGACTGTCTAGGTTACCTAGTGGGCACTTGGACTATGTACGTTCCCTAGCGGGCACTTGGGTTATCTACGTTACCTAGCGGGCACTTGGACAATGTAAGTTAACGAACGGGCACTTGGACTATGTAGGTTAACTAGCGGACACTTGGACTATCTAGGATAGCTAACGGGCAATTGGACTATCAAGGTTACCTAACGGGCACTTGGACTATCTAGGTTACCTAGCAGGCACTTTGACTATCTAGGTTAACTAACGGGCACGTGGACTATGTAGGTTGCCTAGCGAGCACCTGGACTATGTAGGTTCCCTAGTGGGCGCTTGGACTATGTAGATTCCCTCGCGGTACTTGGACTGTCTAGGTTAACTAGCGGGCAATTGGACTGTCTAGGTTACCTAGTGGGCACTTGGACTATGTAGTTTACCTAGCAGGCACTTGGACTATGTAGGTTTACTAGCAGGCACTTAGACTAACTAGGTTACCTAGCGGGCACTTGGACTATGTACGTTCCCTAGCGGGCACTTGGGCTATCAACGTTACCTAGCGGGCACTTGGACTATATAGGTTAACGAATGGGCACTTGGACTATGTAGGTAACCTAGTGGTCACTTGGACTGTCTAGGTTACCTAGCGGGCACTTGGACTATGTAGGTTAACTAGCGGGCACTTGGACTATCTAGGTTAACTAGCGGGCACTTGGACTATCTAGGTTAACTAGTGGGCCCTTGCACTATGTAGGTTAACTAGCGGGCCCAAGGATTATGTAGGTTTACTAGGGGGCACTTGGACTATCTAGGTTCACTTGCGGGCACTTGGACTATGTAGTTTCCCTAGCGGACATTTGGACTATTTAGGTTACCTAGCGGGCACTTGGACTATGTAGGTTATCTAGCGAGCACTTGGACTATTTAGGTTACCTAGCAGGCACTTTGAGTATCTAGGTTAACTAACGGGCATTTGGACTATGTAGGGCAACTAGCGGGCAGTTGGACTGTCTAGGTTACCTAACGGGCACTTGGATTATCTAGGTTACCTAGCAGGCACTATGACTATCTAGGTTAACTAACGGGCATTTGGACTATGTAGGGCAACTAGCGGGCACTTGGACTGTCTAGGTTACCTAACGGGCACTTGGATTATCTAGGTTAACGAACGGGCACTTGGACTATGTAGGTTGCCTAGCCACCACTTGGACTATCTAGGTTAGCTAACAGGCACTTGGACTATCTAGGTTCCCTAGCAGGCACTTGTACTATCTAGGTTACCTAGCTGGCACTTGGACTATGTAGGTCAACTAGCGGGCCCTTGGACTATCTAGGTTAGCTAACGGGCACTTGGACTATGTATGTTGCAGAGTGGGCACTTGGATTATGTAGGTTGCCTAGCGGACATTTAGACTACGTAGGTTTCCTGGCGGGCATTTGGACTATGTAGGTTACCAGCGGGCACATGGACAATCTAGGTTAACGAACGTGCACTTGGATTTTGTAGGTAACCTAGAGGGCACTTGGACTGTCTAGGTTACCTAGCGGGCACTTGGACATTCTAGGTTAACGAACGGGCACTTGGACTATGTAGGTTGCCTAGCGAGCACTTGGAGTATGTAGGTTCCCTATCGGGCAATTGGACTATGTAGGTTCCCTATCGGGTACTTGGACTGTCTAGGTTAACTAGCGGGCAATTGGACTGTCTAGGTTACCTAGTGGGCACTTGGAGTATGTACGTTCCCTAGCGGGCACTTGGACTTTCTACGTTGCCTAGCGGGCACTTGGACTATGTAGGTTAACGAACGGGCACTTGGACTATGTAGGTTAACGAACGGGCACTTGGATTATGTAGTTTACCTAGCAGGTACTTGGACTATGTAGGTTAACTAGCGGGCACTTGGACTATCTAGGTTACCTACGGGCACTTGGACTATGTACCTTCCCTAGCGGGCACTTGGGCTATCTACGTTACCTAGCGGGAACTTGGACTATATAGGATAACGAACGGGCACTTGGACTATGTAGGTAACCTAGTGGTCACTTGGACTATTTAAGTTATCTAGCGGACACTTGGACTATCTAGGTTAACTAACGGGCACTTGGACTATGTAGGGTAACTAGCGGGCACTAGGTCTACGTAGGGTAACTAGCGGGCACTTGGACTGTCTAGGTTACCTAACGGGCACTTGGATTATCTAGGTTAACGAACGTGCACTTGGACTATGTCGGTAACCTAGTGGGCACTTGGACTGTCTAGGTTCCCTAGCGGGCACTTGTACCATCTAGGTTACCTAGCTGGCACTTGGAATATGTAGGTCAAGTAGCGGGCCCTTGGACTATCTAGGTTAGCTAACGGGCACTTGGACTATGTATGTTCCAGAGTGGGCACTTGGATTATGTAGGTTGCCTAGCGGACATTTAGATTATGTAGGTTTCCTTGCGGGCATTTGGACTATGTAGGTTACCAGCGGGCACTTGGACAATCTAGGTTAACGAACGTGCACTTGGACTATGTAGGTAACCTAGCGGGCACTTGGACTGTCCAGGTTACCTAGCGGGCACTTGGACATTCTAGGTTAACGAACGGGCACTTGGACTATGTAGGTTGCCTAGCGAGCACTTGGAGTATGTAGGTTCCCTAGCGGGCAATTGGACTATGTAGGTTCCCTATCGGGTACTTGGACTGTCTAGGTTAACTAGGGGGCAATTGGAGTGTCTAGGTTACCTAGTGGGCACTTGGACTATGTACGTTCCCTAGCGGGCACTTGGGTTATCTACGTTACCTAGCGCGCACTTGGACAATATAAGTTAACGAACGGGCACTTGAACTATGTAGGTTAACTAGCGGACACTTGGACTATCTAGGATAGCTAACTGGCAATTGGACTATCAAGGTTACCTAACGGGCACTTGGACTATCTAGGTTACCTAGCAGGCACTTTGACTATCTAGGTTAACTAACGGACACGTGGACTATGTAGGTTGCCTAGCGAGCACCTGGACTATGTAGGTTCCCTAGCGGGCGCTTGGACTGTGTAGATTCCCTAGCGGTACTTGGACTGTCTACGTTAACTAGCGGGCAATTGGACTGTCTAGGTTACCTAGTGGGCACTTGGACTATGTAGTTTACCTAGCAGGCACTTGGACTATGTAGGTTTACTAGCAGGCACTTAGACTAACTAGGTTACCTAGCGGGCACTTGGACTATGTACGTTCCCTAGCGGGCACATGGGTTATCAACGTTACCTAGCGGGCACTTGGACTATGTAGGTTAACGAATGGGCACTTGGACTATGTAGGTAACCTAGTGGTCACTTAGACTGTCTAGGTTACCTAGCTGGCACTTGGACTATGTAGGTTAACTAGCGGGCAGTTGGACTATCTAGGTTAACTAGCGGGCACTTGGACTATCCAGGTTAACTAGTGGGCCCTTCCACTATGTAGGTTAACTAGCGGGCCCATGGATTATGTAGGTTTACTAGGGGGCACTTGGACTATCTAGGTTAACTTGCGGGCACTTGGACTATGTAGTTTCCCTAGCGGACATTTGGACTATTTAGGTTACCTAGCGGGCACTTGGACTATGTAGGTTATCTAGCGGGCACTTGGACTATCTAGGTTACCTAGCAGGCACTTTGACTATCTAGGTTAACTAACGGGCATTTGGACTATGTAGGGCAACTAGCGGGCACTTGGACTGTCTAGGTTACCTAACGGGCACTTGGATTATCTAGGTTACCTAGCAGGCACTATGACTATCTAGGTTAACTAACGGGCATTTGGACTATGTAGGGCAACTAGCGGGCACTTGGACTGTCTAGGTTACCTAACGGGCACTTGGATTATCTAGGTTAACGAACGGGCACTTGGACTATGTAGGTTACCTAGCCACCACTTGGACTATCTAGGTTAGCTAACAGGCACTTGGACTATCTAGGTTCCCTAGCGGGCACTTGCACTATCTAGGTTACCTAGCTGGCACTTGGACTATGTAGGTCAACTAGCGGGCCCTTGGACTATCTAGGTTAGCTAACGGGCACTTGGACTATGTATGTTCCAGAGTGGGCACTTGGAGTATGTAGGTTGCCTAGCGGACATTTAGACTATGTAGGTTTCCTTGCGGGCATTTGGACTATGTAGGTTACCAGCGGGCACTTGGACTATGTAGGTTACCTAGCAGGCACTTTGACTATCTAGGTTAACTAAGGGCACTTGGACTATGTAGGGTAACTAGCGGGCACTTGGACTGTCTAGGTTACCTAACGGGCACTTGGATTATCTAGGTTAACGAACGGGCATTTGGACTATGTAGGTTACCTAGCCACCACTTGGACTATCTAGGTTCCCTAGCGGGCACTTGTACTATCTAGATTACCTAGCTGGCACTTGGACTATGTAGGTCAACTAGCGGGCCCTTGGACTATCTAGGTTAGCTAACGGGCACTTGGACTATGTATGTTCCAGAGCGGGCACTTGGATTATGTAGGTTGCCTAGAGGACATTTAGACTATGTAGGTTTCCTTGCGGGCATTTGGACTATGTAGGTTACCTGGCAGGCACTTGGACTATGTAGGTTCCCTAACGGGCACTTGGACTATGTAGCTTCCCTAGCGGTCACGTGGACTATGTAGGCTCCCTAGAAGGCACTTGGACTATGTAGGTTAACTAGCGGGCACTTGGACTATGTAAGTTACCCAATGGGCACTTGGACTATCTAGGTTAACGAACGGACACTTGGACTATCTAGGTTACCTAGCGGACACGTGGACGATTAAGGTTAACGAGCGGGCACTTGGACTATCTAGGTTAACTAGCAGGCCCTTGGACTATCTAGGTTTACTAGCGGGCACTTGGACTATCTAGGATAACTAAAGGGCACTTGGACTATGTAGTTTCCCTAGAGGGCATTTGGATTATTTAGGTTACCTAGTGGGCACTTGGACTATGTAGTTTATCTAGCGGGCACTTGGACTACGTAGGTTAACTAGAAGGCACTTGGACTATCAAGGTTACCTAACGGGCCCTTGGACTATGTAGGTTACCAGCGGGCACTTGGACTATCTAGGTTAACGAACGTGCACTTGGACTATGTAGGTAACCTAGCGGGCACTTGGACTGTCTAGGTTACCTAGCGGGCACTTGGACTATCTAGGTTAACGAACGGGCACTTGGACTATGTAGGTTAACTTGCGGACACTTCGACTATCTAGGTTAGCTAACGGGCAATTGGACAATCTAGGTTAACTAACGGTCACTTGGACTATGTAGGTTGCCTAGCGAGCACTTGGACTATGTAGGTTCCCTAGTGGGCACTTGGACTATGTAGGTTCCCTATCGGGTACTTGGACTGTCTAGGTTAACTAGGGGGCAATTGGACTGTCTAGGTTACCTAGTGGGCACTTGGACTATGTACGTTCCCTAGCGGGCACTTGGGTTATCTACGTTACCTAGCGCGCACTTGGACAATGTAAGTTAACGAACGGGCACTTGGACTATGTAGGTTAACGAACGGGCACTTGGACTATGTAGGTCAACTAGCGGGCCCTTGGACTATCTAGGTTAGCTAACGGGCACTTGGACTATGTATGTTCCAGAGTGGGCACTTGTATTATGTAGGTTGCCTAGCGGACATTTAGACTATGTAGGTTTCCTTGCGGGCATTTGGACTATGTAGGTTACCTAGCGGGCACTTGGACTATGTAGGTTCCCTAGCGGTCACGTGGACTATGTAGGCTCCCTAGAAGGCACTTGGACTATGTAGGTTAACTAGCGGGCACTTGGACTAACCAGGTTACCAGGCGGACACATGGACTATGTAGGTTACCCAATGGGCACTTGGACTATCTAGGTTAACGAACGGACACATGGACTATGTAGGTTAGGTATCAGGCACTTGGACTATCTAGGTTACCTAGCAGGCACTTGGACTATGTAGGTTACCTAGCGGACACTTGGACGATTTAGGTTAACTAGCGGGCATTTGGACTATCTAGGTTAACTAGCAGGCCCTTGGACTATCTAGGTTTACTAGCGGGCACTTGGACTATCTAGGTTAACTAGCGGGCACTTGGACTATGTAGGTTAACTACCGGTCACTTGAACTCTCTAGGTTACCTAGCGGACACTTGGACTATGTACCTTCCCTAGCGGGCACTTGGACTATCTAGGTTACGTAGCAGGCACTTGGATTATGAAGGATCCCTAGCGGGCAATTGGACTATCTAGGTTACCTAGCTGGCACTTGGACTATGTAGGTTAAGTAGCGGACACTTGCACGATCTAGGTTAACTAGCGGGCCCTTGCACTATGTAGGTTAACTAGCGGGCCCATGGATTATGTAGGTTTACTAGGGGGCACTTGGGACATCTAGGTTAACTAGCGGGCACTTGGACTATGTAGTTTCCCTAGCGTGCATTTGGACTATTTAGGTTGCCTAGCGGGCACTTGGACTATGTAGGTTACCTAGCAGGCACTTTGACTATCTAGGTTAACTAACGGGCACTTGGACTATGTAGGGTAACTAGCGGGCACTTGGACTGTCTAGGTTACCTAACGGGCACTTGGATTATCTAGGTTAACGAACGGGCACTTGGACTATGTAGGTTACCTAGCCACCACTTGGAATATCTAGGTTCCCTAGCGGGCACTTGTACTATCTAGGTTACCTAGCTGGCACTTGGACTATGTAGGTCAACTAGCGGGCCCTTGGACTATCTAGGTTAGCTAACGGGCACTTGGATTATGTAGGTTGCCTAGCGGACATTTAGACTATGTAGGTTTCCTTGCGGGCATTTGGACTATGTAGGTTCCCTAGCAGGCACTTGGACTATGTAGGTTCCCTAACGGGCACTTGGACTACGTAGGTTCCCTAGGGGTCACGTGGACTATGTAGGCTCCCTAGAAGGCACTTGGACTATGTAGGTTAACTAGCGGGCACTTGGACTATGTAGGTTACCCAATGGGCACTTGGACTATCTAGGTTAACGAACGGACACTTGGACTATGTAGGTTAGCTATCAGGCACTTGGACTATCTAGGTTACCTAGCGGACACGTGGACGATTAAGGTTAACGAGCGGGCACTTGGACTATCTAGGTTAACTAGCAGGCCCTCGGACTATCTAGGTTTACTAGCGGGCACTTGGACTATCAAGGTTAACTAACGGGCACTTGGACTATGTAGTTTCCCTAGCGGGCATTTGGATTATTTAGGTTACCTAGTGGGCACTTGGACTATGTAGGTTATCTAGCGGGCACTTGGACTACGTAGGTTAACTAGAAGGCACTTGGACTATCAAGGTTACCTAGCGGGCCCTTGGACTATGTAGGTTACCAGCGGGCACTTGGACTATCTAGGTTAACGAACGGGCACTTGGACTATGTAGGTTAACTAGCGGACACTTCGACTATCTAGGTTAGCTAACGGGCAATTGGACAATCTAGGTTAACTAACGGGCACTTGGACTATGTAGGTTGCCTAGCGAGCACTTGGACTATGTAGGTTCCCTAGTGGGCTCTTGGACTATGTAGGTTCCCTATCGGGTACTTGGACTGTCTAGGTTAACTAGGGGGCAATTGGACTGTCTAGGTTACCTAGTGGGCACTTGGACTATGTACGTTCCCTAGCGGGCACTTGGGTTATCTACGTTACCTAGCGGGCACTTGGACAATGTAAGTTAACGAACGGGCACTTGGACTATGTAGGTTAACTAGCGGACACTTGGACTATCTAGGATAGCTAACGGGCAATTGGACTATCAAGGTTACCTAACGGGCACTTGGACTATCTAGGTTACCTAGCAGGCACTTTGACTATCTAGGTTAACTAACGGGCACGTGGACTATGTAGGTTGCCTAGCGAGCACCTGGACTATGTAGGTTCCCTAGTGGGCGCTTGGACTATGTAGATTCCCTCGCGGTACTTGGACTGTCTAGGTTAACTAGCGGGCAATTGGACTGTCTAGGTTACCTAGTGGGCACTTGGACTATGTAGTTTACCTAGCAGGCACTTGGACTATGTAGGTTTACTAGCAGGCACTTAGACTAACTAGGTTACCTAGCGGGCACTTGGACTATGTACGTTCCCTAGCGGGCACTTGGGCTATCAACGTTACCTAGCGGGCACTTGGACTATGTAGGTTAACGAATGGGCACTTGGACTATGTAGGTAACCTAGTGGTCACTTGGACTGTCTAGGTTACCTAGCGGGCACTTGGACTATGTAGGTTAACTAGCGGGCACTTGGACTATCTAGGTTAACTAGCGGGCACTTGGACTATCTAGGTTAACTAGTGGGCCCTTGCACTATGTAGGTTAACTAGCGGGCCCAAGGATTATGTAGGTTTACTAGGGGGCACTTGGACTATCTAGGTTCACTTGCGGGCACTTGGACTATGTAGTTTCCCTAGCGGACATTTGGACTATTTAGGTTACCTAGCGGGCACTTGGACTATGTAGGTTATCTAGTGAGCACTTGGACTATCTAGGTTACCTAGCAGGCACTTTGACTATCTAGGTTAACTAACGGGCATTTGGACTATGTAGGGCAACTAGCGGGCAGTTGGACTGTCTAGGTTACGTAACGGGCACTTGGATTATCTAGGTTACCTAGCAGGCACTATGACTATCTAGGTTAACTAACGGGCATTTGGACTATGTAGGGCAACTAGCGGGCACTTGGACTGTCTAGGATACCTAACGGGCACTTGGATTATCTAGGTTAACGAACGGGCACTTGGACTATGTAGGTTACCTAGCCACCACTTGGACTATCTAGGTTAGCTAACAGGCACTTGGACTATCTAGGTTCCCTAGCGGGCACTTGCACTATCTAGGTTACCTAGCTGGCACTTGGACTATGTAGGTCAACTAGCGGGCCCTTGGACTATCTAGGTTAGCTAACGGGCACTTGGATTATGTAGGTTGCCTAGCGGACATTTAGACTATGTAGGTTTCCTTGCGGGCATTTGGACTATGTAGGTTCCCTAGCAGGCACTTGGACTATGTAGGTTCCCTAACGGGCACTTGGACTATGTAGTTTCCCTAGGGGTCACGTGGACTATGTAGGCTCCCTAGAAGGCACTTGGATTATGTAGGTTAACTAGCGGGCACTTGGACTATGTAGGTTACCCAATGGGCACTTGGACTATCTAGGTTAACGAACCGACACTTGGACTATGTAGGTTAGCTATCAGGCACTTGGACTATCTAGGTTACCTAGCGGACACTTGGACGATTTAGGATAACTAGCGGGCACTTGGACTATCTAGGTTAACTAGCAGGCCCTCGGACTATCTAGGTTTACTAGCGGGCACTTGGACTATCAAGGTTAACTAACGGGCACTTGGACTATGTAGTTTCCCTAGCGGGCATTTGGATTATTTAGGTTACCTAGTGGGCACTTGGACTATGTAGGTTATCTAGCGGGCACTTGGACTACGTAGGTTAACTAGAAGGCACTTGGACTATCAAGGTTACCTAGCGGGCCCTTGGACTATGTAGGTTACCAGCGGGCACTTGGACTATCTAGGTTAACGAACGTGCACTTGGACTATGTAGGTAACCTAGCGGGCACTTGGACTGTCTAGGGTACCTAGCGGGCACTTGGACTATCTAGGTTAACGAACGGGCACTTGGACTATGTCGGTAACCTAGTGGGCACTTGGACTGTCTAGGTTACCTAGCGGGCACTTGGACTATCTAGGTTAACGAACGGGCACTTGGACTATGTAGGTTAACTAGCGGACACTTCGACTATCTAGGTTAGCTAACAGGCAATTGGACAATCTAGGTTAACTAACGGGCACTTGGACTATGTAGGTTGCCTAGCGAGCACTTGGACTATGTAGGTTCCCTAGTGGGCACTTGGACTATGTAGGTTCCCTATCGGGTACTTGGACTGTCTAGGTTAACTAGGGGGCAATTGGACTGTCTAGGTTACCTAGTGGGCACTTGGAGTATGTACGTTCCCTAGCGGGCACTTGGGCTTTCTACGTTACCTAGCGGGCACTTGGACAATGTAAGTTAACGAACGGGCACTTGGACTATGTAGGTTAACTAGCGGACACTTGGACTATCTAGGATAGCTAACGGGCAATTGGACTATCAAGGTTACCTAACGGGCACTTGGACTATGTAGGTTACCTAGCGGGCACTTGGACTATCTTGGTTACCTAGCAGGCACTTTGAATATCTAGGTTAACTAACGTGCACTTGGACTATGTAGGTTGCCTATCGAGCACCTGGACTATGTAGGTTCCCTAGCGGGCGCTTGGACTATATAGATTCCCTAGCGGTACTTGGACTGTCTAGGTTAACTAGCGGGCAATTGGACTGTCTAGGTTACCTAGTGGGCACTTGGACTATGTAGTTTACCTAGCAGGCACTTGGACTATGTTGGTTTACTAGCAGGCACTTAGACTATCTAGGTTACCTAGCGGGCACTTGGACTATGTACGTTACCTAGCGGGCACTTGCGCTATCTACGTTACCTAGCGGGCACATGGACTATGTAGGTTAACTAGCGGGCACTTGGACTATCTAGGTTAACTACCGGGCACTTGGACTATCTAGGTTAACTAGCAGGCCCATGGATTATGTAGGTTTACTAGGGGGCACTTGGACTATCTAGGTTAACTAGCGGGCACTTGGACTGTGTAGTTTCCCTAGCGGACATTTGAACAATTTAGGGTACCTAGCGGGCACTTGGACTATGTAGGTTATCTAGCGGGCACTTGGACTATCTAGGTTACCTAGCAGGCACTTTGACTATCTAGGTTAACTAACGGGCATTTGGACTATGTAGGGCAACTAGCGGGCACTTGGACTGTCTAGGTTACCTAACGGGCACTTGGATTATCTAGGTTAACGAACGGGCCCTTAGACTATGTAAGTTACCTAGCCACCACTTGGACTATCGAGGTTAGCTAACAGGCACTTGGACTATCTAGGTTCCCTAGCGGGCACTTGTACTATCTAGGTTATCTAGCTGGCACTTGGACTATGTAGGTCAACTAGCGGGCCCTTGGACTATCTAGGTTAGCTAACGGGCACTTGGACTATGTATGTTCCAGAGTGGGCACTTGTATTATGTAGGTTGCCTAGCGGACATTTAGACTATGTAGGTTTCCTTGCGGGCATTTGGACTATGTAGGTTACCTAGCGGGCACTTGGACTATGTAGGTTCTTTAGCGGTCACGTGGACTATGTAGGCTCCCTAGAAGGCACTTGGACTATGTAGGTTAACTAGCGGGCACTTGGACTAACCAGGTTACCAGGCGGGCACATGGACTATGTAGGTTACCCAATGGGCACTTGGACGATCTAGGTTAACGAACGGACACTTGGACTATGTAGGTTAGGTATCAGGCACTTGGACTATCTAGGTTACCTAGCAGGCACTTGGACTATGTAGGTTACCTAGCGGACACTTGGACGATTTAGGTTAACTAGCGGGCATTTGGACTATCTAGGTTAACTAGCAGGCCCTTGGACTATCTAGGTTTACTAGCGGGCACTTGGACTATCTAGGTTAACTAGCGGGCACTTGGACTATGTAGGTTAACTAGCGGTCACTTGAACTCTCTAGGTTACCTAGCGGACACTTGGACTATGTACCTTCCCTAGCGGGCACTTGGACTATCTAGGTTACGTAGCAGGCACTTGGATTATGAAGGATCCCTAGCGGGCAATTGGACTATCTAGGTTACCTAGCTGGCACTTGGACTATGTAGGTTAAGTAGCGGACACTTGCACGATCTAGGTTAACTAGCGGGCCCTTGCACTATGTAGGTTAACTAGCGGGCCCATTGATTATGTAGGTTTACTAGGGGGCACTTGGGACATCTAGGTTAACTAGCGGGCACTTGGACTATGTAGTTTCCCTAGCGTGCATTTGGACTATTTAGGTTGCCTAGCGGGCACTTGGACTATGTAGGTTACCTAGTAGGCACTTTGTCTATCTAGGTTAACTAACGGGCACTTGGACTATGTAGGGTAACTAGCGGGCACTTGGACTGTCTAGGTTACCTAACGGGCACTTGGATTCTCTAGGTTAACGAACGGGCACTTGGACTATGTAGGTTACCTAGCCACCACTTGGAATATCTAGGTTCCCTAGCGGGCACTTGTACTATCTAGGTTACCTAGCTGGCACTTGGACTATGTAGGTCAACTAGCGGGCCCTTGGACTATCTAGGTTAGCTAACGGGCACTTGGATTATGTAGGTTGCCTAGCGGACATTTAGACTATGTAGGTTTCCTTGCGGGCATTTGGACTATGTAGGTTCCCTAGCAGGCACTTGGACTATGTAGGTTCCCTAACGGGCACTTGGACTATGTAGGTTCCCTAGGGGTCACGTGGACTATGTAGGCTCCCTAGAAGGCACTTGGACTATGTAGGTTAACTAGCGGGCACTTGGACTATGTAGGTTACCCAATGGGCACTTGGACTATCTAGGTTAACGAACAGACACTTGGACTATGTAGGTTAGCTATCAGGCACTTGGACTATCTAGGTTACCTAGCGGACACTTGGACGATTTAGGATAACTAGCGGGCACTTGGACTATCTAGGTTAACTAGCAGGCCCTCGGACTATCTAGGTTTACTAGCGGGCACTTGGACTATCAAGGTTAACTAACGGGCACTTGGACTATGTAGTTTCCCTAGCGGGCATTTGGATTATTTAGGTTACCTAGTGGGCACTTGGACTATGTAGGTTATCTAGCGGGCACTTGGACTACGTAGGTTAACTAGAAGGCACTTGGACTATCAAGGTTACCTAGCGGGCCCTTGGACTCTGTAGGTAACCTAGCGGGCACTTGGACTGTCTAGGTTACCTAGAGGGCACTTGGACTATCTAGGTTAACGAACGGGCACTTGGACTATGTAGGTTAACTAGCGGACACTTCGACTATCTAGGTTAGCTAACGGGCAATTGGACAATCTAGGTTAACTAACGGGCACTTGGACTATGTAGGTTGCCTAGCGAGCACTTGGACTATGTAGGTTCCCTAGTGGGCTCTTGGACTATGTAGGTTCCCTATCGGGTACTTGGACTGTCTAGGTTAACTAGGGGGCAATTGGACTGTCTAGGTTACCTAGTGGGCACTTGGACTATGTACGTTCCCTAGCGGGCACTTGGGTTATCTACGTTACCTAGCGGGCACTTGGACAATGTAAGTTAACGAACGGGCACTTGGACTATGTAGGTTAACTAGCGGACACTTGGACTATCTAGGATAGCTAACGGGCAATTGGACTATCAAGGTTACCTAACGGGCACTTGGACTATCTAGGTTACCTAGCAGGCACTTTGACTATCTAGGTTAACTAACGGGCACGTGGACTATGTAGGTTGCCTAGCGAGCACCTGGACTATGTAGGTTTCCTAGTGGGCGCTTGGACTATGTAGATTCCCTCGCGGTACTTGGACTGTCTAGGTTAACTAGCGGGCAATTGGACTGTCTAGGTTACCTAGTGGGCACTTGGACTATGTAGTTTACCTAGCAGGCACTTGGACTATGTAGGTTTACTAGCAGGCACTTAGACTAACTAGGTTACCTAGCGGGCACTTGGACTATGTACGTTCCCTAGCGGGCACTTGGGCTATCAACGTTACCTAGCGGGCACTTGGACTATGTAGGTTAACGAATGGGCACTTGGACTATGTAGGTAACCTAGTGGTCACTTGGACTGTCTAGGTTACCTAGCGGGCACTTGGACTATGTAGGTTAACTAGCGGGCACTTGGACTATCTAGGTTAACTAGCGGGCACTTGGACTATCTAGGTTAACTAGTGGGCCCTTGCACTATGTAGGTTAACTAGCGGACCCAAGGATTATGTAGGTTTACTAGGGGGCACTTGGACTATCTAGGTTCACTTGCGGGCACTTGGACTATGTAGTTTCCCTAGCGGACATTTGGACTATTTAGGTTACCTAGCGGGCACTTGGACTATGTAGGTTATCTAGCGAGCACTTGGACTATTTAGGTTACCTAGCAGGCACTTTGACTATCTAGGTTAACTAACGGGCATTTGGACTATGTAGGGCAACTAGCGGGCACTTGGACTGTCTAGGTTACCTAACGGGCACTTGGATTATCTAGGTTACCTAGCAGGCACTATGACTATCTAGGTTAACTAACGGGCATTTGGACTATGTAGGGCAACTAGCGGGCACTTGGACTGTCTAGGTTTCCTAACGGGCACTTGGATTATCTAAGTTAACGAACGGGCACTTGGACTATGTAGGTTACCTAGCCACCACTTGGACTATCTAGGTTAGCTAACAGGCACTTGGACTATCTAGGTTCCCTAGCAGGCACTTGTACTATCTAGGTTACCTAGCTGGCACTTGGACTATGTAGGTCAACTAGCGGGCCCTTGGACTATCTAGGTTAGCTAACGGGCACTTGGACTATGTATGTTGCAGAGTGGGCACTTGGATTATGTAGGTTGCCTAGCGGACATTTAGACTATGTAGGTTTCCTTGCGGGCATTTGGACTATGTAGGTTACCAGCGGGCACATGGACAATCTAGGTTAACGAACGTGCACTTGGATTTTGTAGGTAACCTAGAGGGCACTTGGACTGTCTAGGTTACCTAGCGGGCACTTGGACATTCTAGGTTAACGAACGGGCACTTGGACTCTCTAGGTTACCTAGAGGGCACTTGGACTATGTAGGTTACCTAGCGGGCACTTGGACTATCTTGGTTACCTAGCAGGCACTTTGACTATCTAGGTTAACTAACGTGCACTTGGACTATGTAGGTTGCCTATCGAGCACCTCGACTATGTAGGTTCCCTAGCGGGCGCTTGGACTATGTAGATTCCCTAGCGGTACTTGGACTGTCTAGGTTAACTAGCGGGCAATTGGACTGTCTAGGTTACCTAGTGGGCACTTGGACTATGTAGTTTACCTAGCAGGCACTTGGACTATGTTGGTTTACTAGCAGGCACTTAGACTATCTAGGTTACCTAGCGGGCACTTGGACTATGTACGTTACCTAGCGGGCACTTGGGCTATCTACGTTACCTAGCGGGCACTTGAACTATGTAGGTTAACTAGCGGGCACTTGGACTATCTAGGTTAACTAGCGGGCACTTGGACTATCTAGGTTAACTAGCGGGCCCATGGATTATGTAGGTTTACTAGGGGGCACTTGGACTATCTAGGTTAACTAGCGGGCACTTGGACTGTGTAGTTTCCCTAGCGGACATTTGGACAATTTAGGTTACCTAGCGGGCACTTGGACTATGTAGGTTATCTAGCGGGCACTTGGACTATCTAGGTTACCTAGCAGGCACTTTGACTATCTAGGTTAACTAACGGGCATTTGGACTATGTAGGGCAACTAGCGGGCACTTGGACTGTCTAGGATACCTAACGGGCATTTGGATTATCTAGGTTAACGAACGGGCACTTGGACTATGTAGGTTACCTAGCCACCACTTGGACTATCTAGGTTAGCTAACAGGCACTTGGACTATCTAGGTTCCCTAGCGGGCACTTGTACTATCTAGGTTACCTAGCTGGCACTTGGACTATGTAGGTCAACTAGCGGGCCCTTGGACTATCTAGGTTAGCTAACGGGCACTTGGACTATGTGTGTTCCAGAGTGGGCACTTGGATTACGTAGGTTGCCTAGCGGACATTTAGACTATGTAGGTTTCCTTGCGGGCATTTGGACTATGTAAGTTACCAGCGGGCACTTGGACAATCTAGGTTAACGAACGTGCACTTGGACTATGTAGGTAACCTAGCGGGCACTTGAACTGTCTAGGTTACCTAGCGGGCACTTGGACTTTCTAGGTTAATGAACGGGCACTTGGACTATGTAGGTTAACCAGCGGACACTTCGACTATCTAGGTTAGCTAACGGGCAATTGGACTATCTAGGTTACCTAGCGGGCACTTGGACTCTGTAGGTTCCCTAGCGGGCACTTGGACTATTTAGGTTACCTAGCAGGCACTTTGACTATCTAGGTTAACTAACGGGCACTTGGACTATGTAGGTTGCCTAGCGAGCACTTGGAGTATGTAGGTTCCCTAGCGGGCAATTGAACTATGTAGGTTTCCTATCGGGAACTTGGAATGTCTAGGTTAACTAGCGGGCAATTGGACTGTCTAGGTTACCTAGTGGGCACTTGGAGTATGTACGTTCCCTAGCGGGCACTTGGGCTTTCTACGTTACCTAGCGGACACTTGGACTATGTAGGTTAACGAACGGGCACTTGGACTATGTAGGTTAACAAACGGGCACATGGATTATGTAGTTTACCTAGCAGGTACTTGGACTATGTAGGTTAACTAGGGCACTTGGACTATCTAGGTTACCTACGGGCACTTGGACTATGTACCTTCCCTAGCGGGCAATTGGGCTATCTACGTTACCTAGCGGGCATTTGGATTATGTAGGTTAACGAACGGGCTCTTGGACTATGTAGGTAACCTAGTGGTCACTTGGACTATGTAGGTTATCTAGCGGACACTTGGACTATCTAGGTTACCTAGCAGGCACTTTGACTATCTAGGTTAACTAACGGGCACTTGGACTATGTAGGGTAACTAGCGGGCACTTGGACTGTCGAGGTTACCTAACGGGCACTTGGATTATCTAGGTTAACGAACGTGCACTTGGACTATGTAGGTAACCTAGCGGGCACTTGGACTGTCTAGGTTAACTAGCGGGCACTTGGACTATCTCGGTTAACGAACGGGCTCTTGGACTATGTAGGTTAACTAGCGGACACTTCGACTATCTAGGTTAGCTAACGGGCAATTGGATAATCTAGGTAAACTAACGGGCACTTGGACTATGTAGGTTGCCTAGCGAGTACTTGGACTATGTAGGTTCCCTAGTGGGCACTTGGACTATGTAGGTTCCCTATCGGGTACTTGGACTGTCTAGGTTAACTAGGAGGCAATTGGACTGTCTAGGTTACCTAGTTGCCACTTGGACTATGTACGTTCCCTAGCGGGCACTTGGGCTATCTATGTTACCTAGCGGGCACTTGGACAATGTAAGTTAACGAACGGGCACTTGGACTATGTAGGTTAACTAGCGGACACTTGGACTATCTAGGATAGCTAACGGGCAATTGGACTATCAAGGTTACCTAACGGGCACTTGGACTATGTAGGTTACCTAGCGGGCACTTGGACTATCTAGGTTACCTAGCAGGCACTTTGACTATCTAGGTTAACTAACGGGCACTTGGACTATGTAGGTTGCCTAGCGAGCACCTGGACTATGTAGGTTCCCTAGCGGGCGCTTGGACTATGTAGATTCCCTAGCGGTACTTGGACTGTCTAGGTTAACTAGCGGGCAATTGGACTGTCTATGTTACCTAGTGGGCACTTGGACTATGTACGTTCCCTAGCGGGCACTTGGGCTATCTACGTTACCTAGCGGGCACTTGGACAATGTAGGTTAACGAATGGGCACTTGGACTATGTAGGTAACATAGTGGTCACTTGGACTGTCTAGGTTACCTAGCGGGCACTTGGACTATCTAGGTTAACTAGAGGGCACTTGGACTATCTAGGTTAACTAGCAGGCCCTTGCACTATGTAGGTTAACTAGCGGGCCCATGGATTATGTAGGTTTACTAGGGGGAACTTGGACTATCTATGTTAACTAGCGGGCACTTGGACTACGTAGTTTCCCTAGCGGACATTTGGACTATTTAGGTTACCTAGCGGGCACTTGGACTATGAAGGTTATCTAGCGGGCACTTGGACTATCTAGGTTACCTAGCAGGCACTTTGACTATCTGGGTTAACTAACGGGCACTTGGACTATGTAGGGCAACTAGCGGGCACTTGGACTGTCTAGGTTAACGAACGGGCACTTGGACTATGTAGGTTAACTAGCGGACACTTCGACTATCTAGGTTAGCTAACAGGCACTTGGACTATCTAGGTTCCCTAGCGGGCACTTGTACTATCTAGGTTACCTAGCTGGCACTTGGACTATGTAGGTCAACTAGCGGGCCCTTGGACTATCTAGGTTAGCTAACGGGCACTTGGACTATGTATGTTCCAGAGTGGGCACTTGGATTATGTAGGTTGCCTAGCGGACATTTAGACTATGTAGGTTTCCTTGCGGGCATTTGGACTATGTAGGTTACCTAGCGGGCACTTGGACTATGTAGGTTCCCTAACGGGCACTTGGACTATGTCGGTTCCCTAGAGGTCACGTGGACTATGAAGGCTCCCTAGAAGGCAATTGGACTATGTAGGTTAACAGGCGGGAACTTGGACTAACCAGGTTACCAAGCGGGCACTTGGCCTATGTAGGTTACCCAATGGGCACTTGGACTATCTAGGTAAACGAACGGATACTTGGACTATGTAGGTTAGCTATCAGGCACTTGGACTATCTAGGTTACCTAGCAGGCACTTGGACTATGTAGTTTACCTAGCGGACACTTGGACGATTTAGGTTAACTAGCGGGTACTTGGACTATCTAGGTTAACTAGCAGGCCCTTGGACTATCTAGGTTTACTAGCGGGCACTTGGACTATCTAGGTTAACTAGCGGGCACTTGGACTATGTAGGTTAACTAGCGGGCACTTGGACTATGTAGGTTAACTAGCGGTCACTTGAACTCTCTAGGTTACCTAGCGGACACTTGGACTACGTACCTTCCCTAGCGGGCACTTGGACTATCTAGGTTACCTAGCAGGCACTTGGATTATGAAGGATCCCTAGCGGGCTATTGGACTATCTCGGTTACCTAGCTGGCACTTGGACTATGTAGGTTAAGTAGCGGACACTTGCACGATCTAGGTTAACTAGCGGGCCTTTGCACTATGTAGGTTAACTAGCGGGCCCATGGATTATGTAGGTTTACTAGGGGGCACTTGGGACATCTAGGTTAACTAGCGGGCACTTTGACTATGTAGTTTCCCTAGCGTGCATTTTGACTATTTAGGTTGCCTAGCGGGCACTTGGACTATGTGGGTTACCTAGCAGGCACTTTGACTATCTAGGTTAACTAACGGGCACTTGGACTATGTAGGCTAACTAGCGGGCACTTGGACTGTCTATGTTACCTAACGGGCACTTGGATTATCTAGGTTAACGAACGGGCACTTGGACTATGTAGGTTACCTAGCCACCACTTGGAATATCTAGGTTCCCTAGCGGGCACTTGTACTATCTAGGTTACCTAGCTGGCACTTGGACTATGTAGGTCAACTAGCGGGCCCTTGGACTATCTAGGTTAGCTAACGGGCACTTGGATTATGTAGGTTGCCTAGCGGACATTTAGACTATGTAGGTTTCCTTGCGGGCATTTGGTCTATGTAGGTTCCCTAGCAGTCACTTGGACTATGTAGGTTCCCTAACGGGCACTTGGACTTTGTAGTTTCCCTAGAGGGCATTTGGATTATTTAGGTTACCTAGTGGGCACTTGGACTATGTAGGTTATCTAGCGGGCACTTGGACTACGTAGGTTAACTAGAAGGCACTTGGACTATCAAGGTTACCTAGCGGGCCCTTGGACTATGTAGGTTACCAGCGGGCACTTGGACTATCTAGGTTAACGAACATGCACTTGGACTATGTAGGTAACCTAGCGGGCACTTGGACTGTCTAGGTTACCTAGCGGGCACTTGGACTATCTAGGTTAACGAACGGGCACTTGGACTATGTAGGTTAACTAGCGGACACTTCGACTATCTAGGTTAGCTAACGGGCAATTGGACAATCTAGGTTAACTAACGGGCACTTTGACTATGTAGGTTGCCTAGCGAGCACTTGGACTATGTAGGTTCCCTAGTGGGCTCTTGGACTATGTAGGTTCCCTATCGGGTACTTGGACTGTCTAGGTTAACTAGGGGGCAATTGGACTGTCTAGGTTACCTAGTGGGCACTTGGACTATGTACGTTTCCTAGCGTGCACTTGGGTTATCTACGTTACCTAGCGGGCACTTGGACAATGTAAGTTAACGAACGGGCACTTGGACTATGTAGGTTAACTAGCGGACACTTGGACTATCTAGGATAGCTAACGGGCAATTGGACTATCAAGGTTACCTAACGGGCACTTGGACTATCTAGGTTACCTAGCAGGCACTTTGACTATCTAGGTTAACTAACGGGCACGTGGACTATGTAGGTTGCCTAGCGAGCACCTGGACTATGTAGGTTCCCTAGTGGGCGCTTGGACTATGCAGATTCCCTCGCGGTACTTGGACTGTCTAGGTTAACTAGCGGGCAATTGGACTGTCTAGGTTACCTAGTGGGCACTTGGACTATGTAGTTTACCTAGCAGGCACTTGGACTATGTAGGTTTACTAGCAGGCACTTAGACTAACTAGGTTACCTAGCGGGCACTTGGACTATGTACGTTCCCTAGCGGGCACTTGGGCTATCAACGTTACCTAGCGGGCACTTGGACTATGTAGGTTAACGAATGGGCACTTGGACTATGTAGGTAACCTAGTGGTCACTTGGACTGTCTAGGTTACCTAGCGGGCACTTGGACTATGTAGGTTAACTAGCGGGCACTTGGACTATCTAGGTTAACTAGCGGGCACTTGGACTATCTAGGTTAACTAGTGGGCCCTTGCACTATGTAGGTTAACTAGCAGGCCCAAGGATTATGTAGGTTTACTAGGGGGCACTTGGACTATCTAGGTTCACTTGCGGGCACTTGGACTATGTAGTTTCCCTAGCGGACATTTGGACTATTTAGGTTACCTAGCGGGCACTTGGACTATGTAGGTTATCTAGCGGGCACTTGGACTATCTAGGTTACCTAGCAGGCACTTTGACTATCTAGGTTAACTAACGGGCATTTGGACTATGTAGGGCAACTAGCGGGCACTTGGACTGTCTAGGTTACCTAACGGGCACTTGGATTATCTAGGATACTTAGCAGGCACTATGACTATCTAGTTTAACTAACGGGCATTTGGACTATGTAGGGCAACTAGCGGGCACTTGGACTGTCTAGGTTACCTAACGGGCACTTGGAATATCTAGGTTAACGAATGGGCACTTGGACTATGTAGGTTACCTAGCCACCACTTGGACTATCTAGGTTAGCTAACAGGCACTTGGACTATGTAGGTCAACTAGCGGGCCCTTGGACTATCTAGGTTAGCTAACGGCCACTTGGACTATGTATGTTCCAGAGTGGGCACTTGGATTATGTAGGTTGCCTAGCGGACATTTAGACAATGTAGGTTTCCTTGCGGGCATTTGGACTATGTAGGTTACCAGCGGGCACTTGGACAATCTAGGTTAACGAACGTGCACTTGGACTATGTAGGTAACCTAGCGGGCACTTGGACTGTCTAGGTTAACGAACGGGCACTTGGACTATGTAGGTTGCCTAGCGAGCACTTGGAGTATGTAGGTTCCCTAGCGGGCAATTAGACTATGTAGGTTCCCTATCGGGTACTTGGACTGTCTAGGTTAACTAGCGGGCAATTGGACTGTCTAGGTTACCTAGTGGGCACTTGGAGTATGTACGTTCCCTAGCGGGCACTTGGACTTTCTACGTTACCTAGCGGGCACTTGGACTATGTAGGTTAACGAACGGGCACTTGGACTATGTAGGTTAACGAACGGGCACTTGGATTATGTAGTTTACCTATCAGGTACTTGGACTATGTAGGTTAACTAGCGGGCACTTGGACTATCTAGGTTACCTACGGGCACTTGGACTATGTACGTTCCCTAGCGGGCACTTGGTCTATCTACGTTACCTAGCGGGCACTTGGACTATGTAGGTTAACGAACGGGCACTTGGACTATGTAGGTAACCTAGTGGTCACTTGGACTGTGTAGGTTATCTAGCGGACACTTGGACTATCTAGGTTAACTAACGGGCACTTGGACTATGTAGGGTAACTAGCGGGCACTAGGTCTATGTAGGGTAACTAGCGGGCACTTGGACTGTCTAGGTTACCTAACGGGCACTTGGATTATCTAGGTTAACGAACGTGCACTTGGACTATGTAGGTAACCTAGCGGGCACTTGGACTGTCTAGGTTACCTAGCGGGCACTTGGACTATCTAGGTTAACGAACGGGCACTTGGACTATGTAGGTTAACTAGCGGACACTTCGACTATCTAGGTTAGCTAACAGGCAATTGGACAATCTAGGTTAACTAACGGGCACTTGGACTATGTAGGTTGCCTAGCGAGCACTTGGACTATGTAGGTTCCCTAGTGGGCACTTGGACTATGTAGGTTCCCTATCGGGTACTTGGACTGTCTAGGTTAACTAGGGGGCAATTTGACTGTCTAGGTTACCTAGTGGGCACTTGGAGTATGTACGTTCCCTAGCGGGCACTTGGGCTTTCTACGTTACCTAGCGGGCACTTGGACAATGTAAGTTAACGAACGGGCACTTGTACTATGTAGGTTAACTAGCGGACACTTGGACTATCTAGGATAGCCAACGGGCAATTGGACTATCAAGGTTACCTAACGGGCACTTGGACTATGTAGGTTACCTAGCGGGCACTTGGACTATCTTGGTTACCTAGCAGGCACTTTGACTATCTAGGTTAACTAACGTGCACTTGGACTATGTAGGTTGCCTATCGAGCACCTGGACTATGTAGGTTCCCTAGCGGGCGGTTGGACTATGTAGATTCCCTAGCGGTACTTGGACTGTCTAGGTTAACTAGCGGGCAATTGGACTGTCTAGGTTACCTAGTGGGCACTTGGACTATGTAGTTTACCTAGCAGGCACTTGGACTATGTTGGTTTACTAGCAGGCACTTAGACTATCTAGGTTACCTAGCGGGCACTTGGACTATGTACGTTACCTAGCGGGCACTTGGGCTATCTACGTTACCTAGCGGGCACTTGGACTATGTAGGTTAACTAGAGGGCACTTGGACTATCTAGGTTAACTAGCGGGCACTTGGACTATCTAGGTTAACTAGCGGGCACTTGGACTATCTAGGTTAACTAGCGGGCCCATGGATTATGTAGGTTTACTAGGGGGCACTTGGACTATCTAGGTTAACTAGCGGGCACATGGACTGTGTAGTTTCCCTAGCGGACATTTGGACAATTTAGGTTACCTAGCGGGCACTTGGACTATGTAGGTTATCTAGCGGGCACTTGGACTATCTAGCTTACCTAGCAGGCACTTTGACTATCTAGGTTAACTAACGGGCATTTGGACTATGTAGGGCAACTAGCGGGACTTGGACTGTCTAGGATACCTAACGGGCATTTGGATTATCTAGGTTAACGAACGGGCACTTGGACTATGTAGGTTACGTAGCCACCACTTGGACTATCTAGGTTAGCTAACAGGCACTTGGACTATCTAGGTTCCCTAGCGGGCACTTGTACTATCTAGGTTACCTAGCTGGCACTTGGACTATGTAGGTCAACTAGCGGGCCCTTGGACTATCTAGGTTAGCTAACGGGCACTTGGACTATGTGTGTTCCAGAGTGGGCACTTGGATTATGTAGGTTGCCTAGCGGACATTTAGAATATGTAGGTTTCCTTGCGGGCATTTGGACTATGTAAGTTACCAGCGGGCACTTGGACAATCTAGGTTAACGAACGTGCACTTGGACTATGTAGGTAACCTAGCGGGCACTTGAACTGTCTAGGTTACCTAGCGGGCACTTGGACTTTCTAGGTTAACGAACGGGCACTTGGACTATGTAGGTTAACCAGCGGACACTTCGACTATCTAGGTTAGCTAACGGGCAATTGGACTATCTAGGTTACCTAGCGGGCACTTGGACTTTGTAGGTTCCCTAGCGGGCACTTGGACTATTTAGGTTACCTAGCAGGCACTTTGACTATCTAGGTTAACTAACGGGCACTTGGACTATGTAGGTTGCCTAGCGAGCACTTGGAGTATGTAGGTTCCCTAGCGGGCAATTGAACTATGTAGGTTCCCTATCGGGAACTTGGACTGTCTAGGTTAACTAGCGGGCAATTGGACTGTTTAGGTTACCTAGTGGGCACTTGGAGTATGTACGTTCCCTAGCGGGCACTTGGACTATTTAGGTTACCTAGCAGGCACTTTGACTATCTAGGTTAACTAACGGGCACTTGGACTATGTAGGGTAACTAGCGGGCACTTGGACTGTCTAGGTTAACTAACGGGCACTTGGATTATCTAGGTTAACGAACGTGCACTTGGACTATGTAGGTAACCTAGCGGGCACTTGGACTGTCTAGGTTACCTAGCGGGCACTTGGACTATCTAGGTTAACGAACGGGCTCTTGGACTATGTAAGTTAACTAGCGGACACTTCGACTATCTAGGTTAGCTAACGGGCAATTGGACAATCTAGGTTAACTAACGGGCACTTGGACTATGTAAGTTGCCTAGCGAGCACTTGGACTATGTAGGTTCCCTAGTGGGCACTTGGACTATGTAGGTTCCCTATCGGGTACTTGGACTGTCTAGGTTAACAAGGGGGCAATTGGACTGTCTAGGTTACCTAGTTGCCACTTGGACTATGTACGTTCCCTAGCGGGCACTTGGGCTATCTATGTTACCTAGCAGGCACTTGGACAATGTAAGTTAACGAACGGGCACTTGGACTATGTAGGTTAACTAGCGGACACTTGGACTATCTAGGATAGCTAACGGGCAATTGGACTATCAAGGTTACCTAACGGGCACTTGGACTATGTAGGTTACCTAGCGGGCACTTGGACTATCTAGGTTACCTAGCAGGCACTTTGACTATCTAGGTTAACTAACGGGCACTTGGACTATGTAGGTTGCCTAGCGAGCACCTGGACTATGTAGGTTCCCTAGCGGACGCTTGGACTATGTAGATTCCCTAGCGGTACTTGGACTGTCTAGGTTAACTAGCGGGCAATTGGACTGTCTAGGTTACCTAGTGGGCACTTGGACTATGTAGTTTACCTAGCAGGCACTTGGACTATGTAGGTTTACTAGCAGGCACTTAGACTATCTAGGTTACCTAGCGGGCACTTGGACTATGTACGTTCCCTAGCGGGCACTTGGGCTATCTACGTTACCTAGCGGGCACTTGGACAATGTAGGTTAACGAATGGGCACTTGGACTATGTAGGTAACCTAGTGGTCACTTGGACTGTCTAGGTTACCAAGCGGGCACTTGGACTATGTAGGTTAACTAGCGGGCCCTTGGACTATCTAGGTTAACTAGCGGGCACTTGGACTATCTAGGTTAACTAGAGGGCACTTGGACTATCTAGGTTAACTAGCGGGCCCTTGCACTATGTAGGTTAACTAGCGGGCCCATGGATTATGTAGGTTTACTAGGGGGCACTTGGACTATCTAGGTTAACTAGCGGGCACTTGGACTACGTAATTTCCCTAGCAGACATTTGGACTATTTAGGTTACCTAGCGGGCACTTGGACTATGAAGGTTATCTAGCGGGCACTTGGACTATCTAGGTTACCTAGCAGGCACTTTGACTATCTGGGTTAACTAACGGGCACTTGGACTATGTAGGGCAACTAGCGGGCACTTGGACTTTCTAGGTTACCTAACGGGCACTTGGATTATCTAGGTTAACGAACGGGCACGTGGACTATGTAGGTTACCTAGCCACCACTTGGACTATCTAGGTTAGCTAACAGGCACTTGGACTATCTAGGTTCCCTAGCGGGCACTTGTACTATCTAGGTTACCTAGCTGGCACTTGGACTATGTAGGTCAACTAGCGGGCCCTTGGACTATCTAGGTTAGCTAACGGGCACTTGGACTATGTATGTTCCAGAGTGGGCACTTGGATTATGTAGGTTGCCTAGCGGACATTTAGACTATGTAGGTTTCCTTGGGGGCATTTGGACTATGTAGGTTACCTAGCGGGCACTTGGACTATGTAGGTTCCCTAACGGGCACTTGGACTATGTCGGTTCCCTAGCGGTCACGTGGACTATGAAGGCTCCCTAGAAGGCACTTGGACTATGTAGGTTAACAGGCGGGAACTTGGACTAACCAGGTTACCAAGCGGGCACTTGGACTATGTAGGTTACCCAATGGGCACTTGGACTATCTAGGTTAACGAACGGATACTTGGACTATGTAGGTTAGCTATCAGGCACTTGGACTATCTAGGTTACCTAGCAGGCACTCGGACTATGTAGTTTACCTAGCGGACACTTGGATGATTTAGGTTAACTAGCGGGCACTTGGACTATCTAGGTTAACTAGCAGGCCCTTGGACTATCTAGGTTTACTAGCGGGCACTTGGACTATCTAGGTTAACTAGCGGGCACTTGGACTATGTAGGTTAACTAGCGGGCACTTGCACTCTCTAGGTTACATAGCGGACACTTGGACTATGTACCTTCCCTAGCGGGCACTTGGACTATCTAGGTTACCTAGCAGGCACTTGGATTATGAAGGATCCCTAGCGGGCAATTGGACTATCTAGGTTACCTAGCTGGCACTTGGACTATGTAGGTTAACTAGCGGAATCTTGCACGATCTAGGTTAACTAGCGGGCCCTTGCACTATGTAGGTTAACTAGCGGGCCCATGGATTATGTAGGTTTACTAGGGGGCATTTGGACTATTTAGGTTGCCTAGCGGGCACTTGGACTATGTAGGTTACCTAGCGGGCACTTGGACTATGTAGTTTCCCTAGCGGGCATTTGGACTATTTAGGTTGCCTAGCGGGCACTTGGACTATGTAGGTTACCTAGCGGGCACTTGGACTATCTAGGTTACCTAGCAGGCACTTTGACTATCTAGGTTAACTAATGGGCACTTGGACTATGTAGGGTAACTAGCGGGCACTTGGACTGTCTAGGTTACCTAACAGGCACTTGGATTATCTAGGTTAACGAACGGGCACTTGGACTATGTAGGTTACCCAGCCACCACTTGGACTATCTAGGTTAGCTAAAAGGCACTTGGACTATCTAGGTTCGCTAGCGGGCACTTGTACTATCTAGGTTACCTAGCTGGCACTTGGACTATGTAGGTCAACTAGCGGGCCCTTGGACTATCTAGGTTAGCTAACGGGCACTTGGACTATGTATGTTCCAGAGCGGGCACTTGGATTATGTAGCTTGCCTAGCGGACATTTAGACTATGTAGGTTTCCTTGCGGGCATTTGGACTATGTAGGTTACCTAGCGGGCACTTGGACTATGTAGGTTCCCTAACGGGCACTTGGAGTATGTAGGTTCCCTAGCGGTCACGTGGACTATGTAGGCTCCCTAGAAGGCACTTGGACTATGTAAGTTAACTAGCGGGCACTTGGACTATGTAGGTTACCCAATGGGCACTTGGACTATCTAGGTTAACGAACGGACACTTGGACTATGTAGGTTAGCTATCAGGCACTTGGACTATCTAGGTTACCTAGCGGACACTTGTTCAATTTAGGTTAAGTAGCGGGCACTTGGACTATCTACATTAACTAGCAGGCCCTTGGACTATCTAGGTTTACTAGCGGGCACTTGGACTATCTAGGTTAACTAACGGGCACTTGGACTATCTAGGTTAACGAACGGGCACTTGGTATGTGCAGGTAACCTAGCGGGTACTTGGACTCTCTAGGTTACCTAGCGGGCACTTGGACTTTTAGATTAACGGCGGGCACTTGGACTATGTAGGTTGCTTAGCGGGCACTTGGACTATCTAGGTTAGGTAACGGGCTAACCTAGATAGTCGAAGTGTCCGCTAGTTAACCTACATACTCCACGTTCCCGTTCGTTAACCTAGAATGTCCTAG